>NC_059221.1:32932640-33055140 GCF_020615455.1 Coregonus clupeaformis | reverse complement strand
TATCTAAACAGCCTGTTATAACTGTGTGATAACACCTCTGTAGTTACCTCTAAACAAATAACACAACTCTATATTAAGAGACAGAGAAAATAAATCTCTCACACGTACGTTGACATGCGCACGCGCACACACGCATGCACGCTCGCACACACAAACACCTCTCTCTCCCTCTCACTTGTAATCGTATTCCTGAGGCCAGGCGATACTCCTCTCATCCTCTCCTAGATTCTGTCTGCAGACATTCTCCTCCAGCCTAATCACATTCCTTACCATGAGGGATTCACATGGAGGAGAGCATTAGAACACTAGAGTCTTTATACACACACCATGAATCAGATTCAGCCTCTGACTGCCCTCAGACTGCATCCTGCACACCAGATAGCAGCCTGCATATCATTGAACTTCATCATCATCATTATAAGCCATTGTAATCATTGTCATCATCGTCTTCATCATTGTAATCATTATCATCATCCTCTGCACTATCATCACCATTCATAATCTTCGGCAGCACACATCAGAAACCAACTCATCTCTACAGCTATGGATCTATCATGATCACATCATCACCCTCACCAACATCTTCGTCATGCTTACCATATCTCAGTCTATAACTCCCCTCAACATCCTGTCCAGCAGATACAGTGCATTCAGAAAGTATTCAGACCCCTTCCCTTTTTCCACATTTTGTTACGTTACAGCCTTATTCTAAAATGGATTTTAAAAAATCATCATCATCATCAATCAACACACAATACACCATAATGACAAAGCCAAAACAGGTATTTATACATTTTTGCAAATTTATAAAAAATAAAAAACGTAAATACCATATTTTCTTAAGTATTCAAACCCTTTGCTATGAGACTCGAAATTGAGCTCAGGTGCATCCTGTTTCCATTGATCATCTTTGAGATGTTTCTTGATTGGAGTCCACCTGTGGTAAATTCAATTGATTGGACATGATTTGGAAGGGCACACACCTGTCTATATAAGGTCCCACAGTTGACAGTGCATGTCAGAGCAAAAACCAAGCCATGAGGTCGAACAAATTGTTCGTAGAGCTCCAAGACAGGATTGTGTCGAGGCACAGATCTGGGGAAGGGTACCAAAAATGTCTGCAGCATTGAAGGTCCCCAAGAACACAGTGGCCTCCATCATTCTTAAATGGAAGACGTTTGGAACCACCAAGACTCTTTCTAGAGCTGGCCGCCCGGCCAAACTGAGCAATCCGGGGAGAAGGGCCTTGGTCAGGGAGCTGACCAAGAACCCGATGGTCACTCTGACAGAGCTCCAGAGTTTCTCTGTGGTGATGGGAGAACCTTCCAGAAGGACAACCATCTCTGCAGCACTCCACCAATCAGGCCTTTATGGTAGAGTGGTCAGACGGAAGCCACTCCTCAGTAAAAGGCACATGACAGCCCGCTTGGAGTTTGCCAAAAGGCACCTAAAGGACTCTCAGACCATGAGAAACAAGGGATGTTTTTCAGTGGTAGGGACTGGGAGACTAGTCAGGATCGAGGGAAAGATGAACGGAGCAAAGTACAGAGAGATCCTTGATGAAAACCTGCTCCAGAGCGCTCAGGACCTTAGACTGGGGCGAAAGTTCACCTTCCAACAGGACAACAACCCTAAACACACAGCCAAGACAACGTAGGAGTGGCTTCGGGACATGTCTCTGAATGTCCTTGAGTGGCCCAGCCAGAGCCCGGACTTGAACCCAATCGAACATCACTGGAGAGATCTGAAAATAGCTGTCCAGGCGACGCTCCCCATCCAACCTGACAGAGCTTGAGAGGATCTGCAGAGAAGAATGGGAGAAACTCCCCAAATACAGGTGTGCCAAGCTTGTAGCGTCATACCCAAGAAGACTCGAAGCTGTAATCACTGCCAAAGGTGCTTCAACAAAGTACTGAGTAAAGGGTCTGAATACTTATGTATTGTGTGTAGATTGATGAGGGATTAAAAAAAAAAACCCATCAATTTTAGAATATGGCTGTAATGTAAGAACATTTGGAAAAAGTCAAGGGTCTGAATACTTTCCGAATGCACTGTACATGTCATTTAAACATCCTCATCTCAAACATCCTCCCATCCTCCTCCTGTCTCCCTCCATTTGATACAACTGTTTCCCTGTAGCCTAATAATCATAATCAGACAAAACACATAGGATAAAATGAGGAGAGGGAACTTTACAACAAAGAATACATTCATGTCTGTGGAGCTGTGCTGTGTGTGTGTGTGCGTGTGTGTGTGTGTAGGCCTGAGAGAAGGGCTGAGAGAAGCATATGCGTCTGAATGCGTGGCACGGGGGCAATGGTGACGTCAGAGCTGCTGCCACTTGGGGTTTGGTACCGATTTTCCCCTCTTCTTGTCCCGTCAGCTGCCCAACGACCTTGAAGGTGTGTGTGTGTGTGTTATGTGTGTGACATTTCATTGAATGGTAAATATGCTGCTATGCAGCCTACTAATAACGAGAATCCTTTGTTGTTGAAGTTCGTCTTTCTCTCACAGACAAACTGCATTCGCTTTTAAAGTTGCATTATCCCTAATACAACTTTAAAAGCGAATGCACAATACAAAGCAGAAGTTTGCGCCAAAACAATCCCCCAAAACAAGACACAGTTTCTATTCAGAGCTGCAAAAATATAAAGTAGCCCAACCAACTGTTGGCTTACCAGTTGTTGGTGAAACCCCCTGCATCTTGCCGACAGTTATCCTGCTTGGCTGAACCCTCCCTCTCCGACGCTAGGCTCACAGGAGATTGGAAACAGTGCTAACGTTACAGTAACTCAAACGAAGGAGTGTCCCGACTCGAAGTCCTCTGCTTTTTCCCTTATCTTGGCAAAACGCTCTAGCCTCCGCAGTTGAACATAACGGGCATTTAGTGCTTCTCTCACGGAGATAGGAGGGTTTCCACGAGGCGCTTTTCCGGCATTAGTGCACTGATCCATTCACTCCTCACGGCTCTGCCCTCCTTGCAGCAAAACTATTCCTTCCTCTGAGCTCAACTCGGCAGTTGTAAAGGAGCTGCGCGTTCACGCTGATGTGAGGCGCGCTCAAGACTACCATGGTTATTCAGTAGGAAAAAATAACGGGACTACGAGTTTTCATTTATTTTGTGTTTATTGCCATTGCTTTGTTCTTTAAAGAAAAACTAAAAATATATTTTACACAATAACCTACAAAATAGAGAGTTGAGTTTGCTGTTCAATTGTCTACCCATTGATTTTTGTAGAAATAAACTTGTAAGCTATATTCCTTAGTAGCCTACAACGGTATTACCATATTATAAGCCCAAATCTAAGGTTGTTTTACCATTGGTTATGTTTTTCAGTTTTTGTAAACAGTGTTTCAAAATATGTTTAAACAAACTATCATGTCAATCTCAGCCCCATCCAGCCCCATCCGGCTTCTACCAAACAAAGTGGCTGGGTCAGGCTGTTGAAACACAGATTGTTGTGCCTTTAATACTCCTTATCCCAAAACATGTGTCTGTTTTGACCGTTAAGCAAGGTTATTATAATGGTACATATTCTAAAATGAGCATCACTGTAGGCCTACATCCATGCTCCATTTGGCCATTTGTCTAAGGGTCCCTGGGTTTGGTTCCATCACTGCATTAATGGTTATCGTTGGAGTTGGGGGAGTTTCTCTTCAGTTGCCTGACTGTATCCTCCATGATGGTAAAGGGGAAAATACACTGAAAAACAAATATTAACTGGCATTTCTATGTCACTGCTCAGGCTGTCTCTCTCCCATAAATGAGCAGTGTTTATTCCTTTTCAATTCTCAGCGTGCTCAATAAACCTTGTCAGCTGTCCCTGCGAGTTACTATTCAGAGGAACGAGAAATCGATAGGGGAAGAAAGCCAAGTCGCTTGACTTAATGTCAAATTCTATTTCTGCTTTATGACCTATTGTTCATTGACTCCTCAGAATGAAACTGCAAAGTCTGACAGTTTGAGTTGACGGTATGACCCCCTGAGTTATAATTCATTAAAAAATCTACAACGCTATTGTGTACAGTAGGTTTGCAAAGGCATAGGAACAAATATATGATGCTGTAGCCTAAAAATTGATGATGTATTATGCTAATCTTTTAACAGAAATGTGGTCTGATGTAATACTGTGGTAGGTCCTTCTTTCTCTCTCCCTCTCTCTCTCCCCCCCCTCTCTCTCCTCCCCTCCCCTCCCTCTCTCCCCCTCCCTCCCCCTCTCTCTCTCTCCCTCTCTCTCTCTCCCCCCTCTCTCTCTCTCCCTCTCTCCCCCCTCTCTCTCCCTCTCTCTCTCTCCCTCTCTCTCTCTCTCTCTCTCTCTCTCTCTCTGAGTTAACCCGTGTCAACCCAGCCAAGCGCCATTAACCCCTTTTGTGCCTGGTGCTGTAGCTGCACACTCCTCACTGCTGCAGATATTTAAAATCATATAATAATTAATGTATAATTACATTTTAGTCATTTAGCAGACACTCTTATCCAGAGCGACTTACAGGAGCAATTAGGGTTAAGTGCCTTGCTCAAGGGCACATCGACAGATTTTTCACCTAGTCGGCTCGGGGATTAGAACCGGCGACCTTTCGGTTACTGGCACAACGCTCTTAACCACTAAGCTACCTGCCGCCATATAATAACACATTTCATTCACTAAGTGTTTTAATTAGATGAAAATCTTAATAGTATAAATAGCAGGGTAACATACAGTAAATCTGTATTTCATTCCACCATGCTTGTGCCTCTGTAAGTCTTTGTAGAGAGCTGTCAGCCAGCCAGCCAGTCAGTACCACCCATGCTGGCCCAAAGAATGCACAACCACAGTCCCCTTCGACAACATCCTCCGGTCCCCTGGGTGCTCCGACAGTCACAACCACAGACCAGAGCTAAATAACACCATTCACTGAAGGAGAGAAGAGAGAGTGAGAGGGAGAGAGGGGAAAAGAAAGTCAGAGGGAGGGAGATGGAAAGAAGGAAAAAGGATGGGAGGACAGAAACAAAGAAAGAGTGAAAATTGGGGGAGGGAGTCAGAGAAGTGAAGATGATTGGGGGAAGAAGAAAGGAAGGCAGCGAGAGAAGAGAGAGGAGGGAGAAAGGAGGGAAGGTGTGAGTTGGGCCATCCACTTCTTTCACACCAATTTCAAATCACACCTGCTCTGTTATCGAACCACATCACTCATCATAGAGTGTGAACTTAAAAATAAAGTCTCCTGCTGATCAACTTGTAGGCATGGTTTTTCATGATTTCAATGAGAACAACGGTAGTACCTGCACATAACCAAATATTTTGGGTTCACACCTACAGATTTCAGATAGCTCACTTCTGGGGTATCCATTTCTCTCATAAGCCTAGGAGAGAAGACACACCCCAGTCCAGCCAGACTGTGTGGAATGTTTGGTGTATGATGAGGATGAGGATGATGTCATACAGTTCGTCAGACCTGCTGTGTGTAGAACTTCCTCTATGCAGACTGGAAGATACAGCCCAGCGCTAAAGTATTCGAAGCAGGCAGCCATTTAAGTGTGTGTGTGTGTGTGTGTGTGTGTGTGTGTGTGTGTGTGTATGCAGCAGTCAGAGACACAGGAGGCAGACATGGTGCTGCTGTCTGTTCAGCCGTGTGGTGCATGTGTGTTCTGTTGTTAATCAGGGTTCTGTGGACCACCTGATGTGTTCGCTGGTCCTTCAGGGTCCTCATGTGTTCAACTTATCACATGCTAGGAGGGACTGAGAGAGAGAGAGAGAGAGAGAGAGAGAGAGGGCTCTTTGTGTTAGGATACGGTTTAGTAAACCCACTCCACTGACAGCAGCACACACTCACCAACACATACACACTCATATACACACACGCACGCACCCACACACATACACACACACGCTTGGAAAATTCGAAATCAAACAAGAGTGAAGAATATCATTGGATTCAGACAGTCACTGATTACCGCTGTATTTGTCAGTGTTATCTTGACACCAAGTGGTCAGAGAGAATACTGCACCAGTTGCAAAAACCACAGTGAGAAGATGCTCTCACCTGCATTCTGTTTCAGGTGCTATCATACCACCTGAATTTTGAAAGGAGCAGTGGGGTAGGACATATTGCACTGACCCATATTCCTTGATATGATATGAACAGGAAAGGGGGGAGATTTATGACAATGGAGTGTCCTCTCATAGGCTGCATTTACACAGGCGGTCCAATAATTATATTTGTTTCACTAATCGATCTTTTGACCAATCAGATCAGCTCTGAAAAAGATCTGATGAGAAAAGATCTGATGTGATTGGTCAAAAGACCAATTAGTGGAAAGAATATCAGAATTTGGCTGCCATAGTATCCTGATTCTGCAACTCAGACCTTTTTCAGTTGGGGCAAGCATTAAGGATTTTCAAACAGTCTCTGGTATGTAGTGTGGTTTATTGGTAAATGGTACACTGTAGCCTAATTTTATGTGATTTTTTTGTGTATGAATAGTGTATATAATAGTTTTTATGTTTGAGCCCTACATGCAAACCCATTGATTGTCTTGATTAGAGCACTTCTTCCATCACTCAGACATCACACTAACTGTTGGCTACACACACTGCTTTTCATGTGACAGAATGTGTTCAGTACTAGTGGGGTTTCTTGGCCACCACTGCAGAGACACAAAGCCAGTCATCCTCATCAGCGCCCCACTACAGAGAGAACTAGAGGAGGAAATCAGGTGTTGAGAGCAGATCACTGCCTGCAGCAGTTTCTCCTCTCTCCCACCATCTCTCGCTGTCTCACACACACGCAAGTACACAGCAGAGATGAATACAAAAAGGGAGAGATTATTAAAAAACTTAATGAATGGTCCTTTTGTTTCCATTCTGCTTCTGTCAGATGGTTATTCATGATAATTGCAAGGTGGTTGGTTGCAGTGCAACTCAAAAAATGCAAATAATAAACTTGTCACAGACATTATAATCAGATTAGGCACACTATGCACTGAAAATAAATACTCCTTTTTGTAGCATGCCTGCATCTGAATGGGACCGTTTCTTGTATAATTTGTATGTGAAGTTTCAAAGTTGCCACGTGCACAGGTATTAAACAGTACAGTGGAATTCATACCTTGAGAGGTCTTTCCAACAATGCAGTGATGATAATAATAATGATAATAATAGAAAATAGAATAACAAATTAAAGTACGAATAAAAACCACACAAGAACTATGATGAGAGTTAAATAAATGCGAGAATGCAGGTATATACAGGTCAGTGCCAGAACCTTATTCAATGTACAGGGGTACTGGAGTGGTTGTATATACAGGTCAGTGCCAGAACCTTATTCAATGTACAGGGGTACTGGAGTGGTTGTATATACAGGTCAGTGCCAGAACCTTATTCAATGTACAGGGGTACTGGAGTGGTTGAGGTGGGTTTATACATATCAAGTGACTGGTAATAGGATATACACTGAGTGTACAAAACATTAGGAACACCTTCCTAATATTAAGTTGCACCGTCTTTTGCCCTCAGAACAGCTTCAATTCGTTGGGGCATGGACTCTACAAGGTGTCGAAAGCGTTCCACAGGGATGCTGGCACATGTTGACTCCAATGCTTCCCACAGTTGTGTCAAGTTGGCTGGATGTCCTTTGGGTTGTGGACCATTCTTGATACACACGGGAAACTGTCGAGCATGAAAAACCTAGCAGTTTTGCGGTTCTTGACACACTCAAACCGGTGTGCCTGGCACCTACTACCATACCCTGTTCAAAGGCAATTACATATTTTGTCTTGCCCCTTCACCCTGTGAATGGCACACATATACAATCCATGTCTCAATTGTCTGAAGGCTTAAAAAAATGTATTTAACCTGTCTCCTCCCCTTCATCTACACTGATTGAAGTGGATTTAACAAGTGACATCAATAAGGGTTCATAGCTTTCACCTGGATTCACCTGCTCAGTCTATGTCATGGAAAGACATGTTTTGTACACTCAGTGTACATGTAAACAGGGCTTAAAAGTGAATGGTAGCATAAATATTTAAATACTTATGGTAATATACTAATGGTAATATATACATGTAAACAGGAGTAATAGTGACTAGTATCAGGATAAATAGATAGATACTAATGGTTATGGTAATCAGTAATCAATGGACAACAATGTAATGGAGTAATACATCTAATCAATAATCATTTTAGCAGCAGTAGATTGAGTAGAGGCCTGTGGATGGGCATAGAGTCAGTGTGGGTAGTCTGTTGGAGAGGGAGAGCAGTAGTTGTTAACCATTTAACAGTCCTATGGCGAAGGGATAGACGCTGTTTAGGAGTCTGTTTGTCTGAGCCTTGAAGCACCGGTACTGCCTGCCGGACCGGAGCATGGAGAACACCGGTACTGCCTGCCGGACCGGAGCAAGGAGAACACCGGTACTGCCTGCCGGACCGGAGCAAGGAGAACACCGGTACTGCCTGCCGGACCGGATCATGGAGAACAGTCCGGTGGCTCGAGTCTTTGGCAATTTTTCGGTCATTTCTCAGACACCGCCTGGCATGTACGTCCTGGATGGCTGGGAGCTCGCCCCCAGTGATCCGCCTGCCGTCCACACCATCCTCTATAGGGACTTCCAGACGGTGCAGTTGCCATACCAGACAGGGATACAACCAGTCCGAATGCTCTCAATGGTACAGCTGTAAAAGTTCCTGAGGATCTGAGGGGCCATGCCAAATCATTTCAGCCTCCTGAGGGAGAAGAGGCGCTGCTGTGCCTTCTTCACGACAGTTCTGGTGTGAGAAGACCATGATAAGTCCTCAGTGATGTGGACACCGATGAACTTGAAGCTCTTGACCCTCACCACTGCAGCCCCGTCAATGTGGATGGGGGTGTTCACCCGCCCATTTCCTGTAGTCCACGATCAGCTCCTTGGTCTTGCTGACGTTGATGGAGAGATTGATGTCCTGGCACCACACTGCCAGTTCTCTGACCTCCTCCATGTAGGCTGTCTCATCGCCGGTGGTTATCAGGCCTACCACCGTTGTGTCGTCAGCAAACTTGATGATAGAGTTGGAGTCATGCGTGGCCAGATATTGTGTATCTGTGTATGTATTTTGTCTAAATTCTTATTTTCTGAAAATAAATAGAGCTCTACATATTCTTGCCATATAAAACCTACCATATGTGGTATAAAACTGTTGCATGATCGGACAAACAGGGCAAGTCTTTATGGCTCATGGAAACTGGTCCTAATGGAGCATGGACAGGAAGTGGCTGGGTGTTGAGAGGTCAAGAGTCACAGGGTTCGTTTGTATGTGGGAGTGTCCTTAATACATAGCAGAAAAATAATGGATAAGAAGGACAGAAAAATTAAGTAAATTAAGAAAGAGAGGGATAGATTTATCTAGAGAGTAAAATAGAAAGAAAGAGGGGGGAGAGGTAGAAGACAGAAAAAAAGATGGGAAATGAGAGGAAGAAGAGGGAAGACAAAGGGTGAGTGCAGGGAAAGAGGGAAAAGAGGGGGAGCCAGACGGAAGGTGGGGGTGGAAGTGTTTTGTGCATAGTGTGAAATTTGATAATGTCATGGAGACTTTACAGACAGCTGGGAAGTCCCCTCTCAGTTATCCCCCACCCCTTGCTTCCCAGCTGGGAATCTTCTGGAGAAAAAGAAGCCTGCAGCATCAGACTGGCTCCACAGTTAACTGTTCATTTACTTAGAGTGGGAGAGTTTGGAATGAAAATACACACAGGACACTGTGTCTTTTCAGTCACATTTATTGATTTTAGCCAGTATGACTACCTTTACACAGACATACCACCTCTCTATAGGAAAACAAAACAACACTTTCATAGGATTAGTTCAGCAGTATTACATTAGACTAAACTCAGTTTTTTCATAATTTTATTTTTTCACTTTTTCAACTCTCGACATCTTCAAAGTTATAGGTTTGTTTTCGATTCTGTGTAAAGGTTCCCATGACTGATGAGCATGCATATGACATTAAGTTGTAATCAATATGCCACTAATCATAATGCACATTATTGATAAGAATACCGTACTGCATGACAACTCAAATAAATACCAACATACCGATGAATTCGTTATTTCATATAAAGGTATCAAACTCTCAATATGGATCAAT
The DNA here is from genome assembly GCF_020615455.1 of Coregonus clupeaformis. NCBI lineage: Eukaryota > Metazoa > Chordata > Actinopteri > Salmoniformes > Salmonidae > Coregonus > Coregonus clupeaformis. The sequence continues at coordinate 33,045,046 of NC_059221.1, read as the reverse complement.
ACTGAAACCCAATATGACAATATAAAGTTTACACGGCTAGTGTAATATCACAATGCTATCGCTTCCAGCAAACAGAAAACGTGTATTTTCTTTGTAAAACAACATTTAAATTGCACTTTATTTTCTTATTTTGTTTTTGCTTCCCAACCGTATTGATAACTTTTTACGCCTCAACAAACAAGCATTGGCTATAATGGCACGATTCAAGCTTGTTGATGCAAAATCTGTTTTCTGTTTCCTGAAATCACAACACTTTAATAAGATGTAAAAAAAAGATTCGAGAATACAAAATAAAATACAAACTTAAAATGGACAAACAAAAGAGGAAATGCACTCTCTGCACATTTGCCAACAATACTATTGATAGCACATTACCTTAACCAGACAAAGTTAGAGATCACCTAGATGTTTCCAATAGTACACTGATCTGCCCAAAACACAGCAGTTGTGTTTGGAACATTTTGTTCAATAGGAGGCCAAAGGGATATATTTTGGTTCCCAAAGTTTGATAAAAAAGCAACCTTTTCTCAATACCCCTGAATTTTCTGTTAGGATCACTGACCTGCAGAATTCAATACAATATCAGTTGAATTGAGCTAATTTCCAAACTATCATCTCACCCCTGCAAAAAGGGCTCATCTTTGCATTTATTGCTCCTCACAAAGTAGTTTTAAACCCAAACCTCCTCACCTATAAAACTAACAAAAATACTAGTCTACGATTCTCCCTTGAAACAATGAAAGGCACGACTGGTCAGAACGAAGAACAAAACAGACCCAAAACAAAACCCGGGCAGTGCTAGGACAGAAAGCCACGGCCCCAAACTATACCTTTCTCACTGATGTACGGCTTGTCTTTCTTTCTGATTCTTGATTCTTTTCAAACCTAAATGATGTACCAAGATTTGGCACGATAAACAAAGAGAGAATGAAACAATTCCAATTTGGAATTTAATCGTTGCACTTGCAGAGAATTCTGTGAGCCAGTGATCCCTTATCAGTGTGACACCCTGGTAAGAAGCTGGGAAAACCAAAATAATTTTGTCACTCCATTTCTTCCCCAAAGAACTTCTTACCATTTTTGGAATCAGAGTGTCGTCAAGTTTCTCCGCGTTATCTTTGAACTATTCCTAGGAATAATAAATACATGAAAACCCCAGAATTAGCTCACCCTGGATTTTGTTTAGAACATGGCAGCAGAACATACATAAAATCAGACCGACAGCATAATAATAATAATAATAATAATAATATGATGATGAGACATAACAATAAAAGGATGGTTATTCAGTTGGATAAATTCTCAGAATCTTAATAGTAGGACTCTGGTTTGCGGTGTGACTTTAGGAGAGTAAATGGTCTCTGTGGATGGTACAAAGAGACAACATATAGGAGGAAATATATTCCTATTCATATATGTGTATACTTGACTAAATAACTCACAAACCATAGCACTAAACCTTTCCTAGGTTAATAATATAAAGTTATAATCCTATAATAAAAGTGCACAGGTTAAAGAAAACAAAAAAACTAAAAAGATCAAACCAGACAAAACTGTTTGTTGATTTACATTGAGGAAAGATCCCGGTTCCCCTGGCTTCTCATGGGAGGGATAACTCAGCCAATCACAAACTCTGATAATAATTTCACTAGGAGGGCAGAGTTCACTGTACTTGTGAGCATCGGCTTCCGGCAGCAGCACTAGGAAATGTGAAATACCTATAGACGCCATAGAGGACATATAGCTCATGCTATATAGTGAGTTAAAGGGCCACTTGGAGGAATATTTCATATTCATATAAGAGATTTTATTTGGTATTTTTAGTCTTGAAGTGGGTTTTATAATTTCGGCCTCTTGGGCTAGCTGTTTTTGGCACACTGAATGTGACGTCGGCAGTGTTAGAGGATACTGTGTTGGAGGATCCTCATCCGGGCAGAATTAAATTACTGCAAAACGAAGAAACAAAGAAATCCTCAAAATTAGCATTATTGGTCAATTTAGATGTTAACTTGGTCAGCAATGATGCCATTCCAATCAAAAACACTAAATAAGAAAGAGTAAAAAGATGAACGCCGAAGCTCCAGTTAGTTATAGTAGCTACTAACTACAGGTAGGTGCAAACTGGGTTAGTTGTCTTGAAGCAGACTGTCATATCAACACCATGTCAATATGTTTCAGAGGAGCTGATGTAAAAGCGCTACTGCATGAGGAAGACCATGCAAGTGCAAGAAGCCGATGATCTCACAAGTACTATGACCTTTGACACATGCAGGCATTCAACCAATCAGAAATAAAATTAAGAGTGTGTGAGAGAACTCAAAGTTGAAGTGGGCAGAGCCTGCAGACAGAGGTAGGAGGAGCTTATTCTGGTGGCATTCTATTGATGACACCAGATAAACGGACATTGATTTCAAACTAGACCTAGAGAACTATGGGGGATCTCTCTAGCCACAATCACATCCTGGATTATTAAATCTATCTATTGCTCAGTGAATCCAAAGAGCCAAAACAAGGGAAGGGGGATAGAGGGTCAACTAATTTGAATCAATGTCCACTGGTAAGATACCACATTTAGAGACAAAGTAGTTAAAGAAAAACCTCATATAAAAACATTTGTCATTTTTTTAAATCACCAGGGGTTTAGAGCATCTCCCTCAGAAAACCCTGGAACCCATTTCTCCAAACATAGTATCAAAATCATGATCAGCATTGTTTAAACACTAGTATTACTCCTCTGTCCTCTCCCAGTCTCTACACTCAGCGCAAACTGATATAAACAAAGTGTGACTCTATCGCTGTCGCTTAAGTGGAACAATAACAGAAGAGTGATTTTCCCTCCGTGGAGGTGTTTGTCTGATGTGAGCGATAGCACAGTCTCCATACTGTGTGATGTGTCTAAAGGCCTCGTAGGGCAGCGCAGCACATACTCAACTCAAGCAGGGTTGGGGATGTCCCTCGTTCTGAGGAACCAAAGCTCTCCCTCTCTATATCAGAGAGAGGGGGCCTAGGAGGATCCTAGAAGATTTGAACCTGATTACGATCATATAATTAAGAATATATAGTTTTATATAGGTTACTGGTAGAAAAAGCATAATTTGATTAATCTTCAAGGATTTCCTTGCATCAACCCTGCTTTTAGCATCATAAAGCTAACAATGTGTGGTTATGTACTACATGGATTTATTTAACACAAGCCCCACATTCATTTTTTTAAATCTGCCTGGCACAAGCTTGCAAGGGTTAAAGCTTTTTTGGGATAATGAAGAAGTATATTGGTTTGTCCTCTCGCATACAAACAGCATCTCAGAAATGAACTACCCTCCATTTGCAATATTTTTAGAAAACAACATACACACACACACACACACACACACAGTCTTGTACAGCTAACCTTGTGGGGACACACAATTCAGTCCCATTCAAAATCAAATTTTACCTAACCCTTAACCCTAAACCTAACCCTAACCCTAACCTGTACTCTTACCCTAACTTTAACCCTAAACCTAACCCTAGCTCTTAACCCTAAAACTAACCCTAGCTCCTAACCCTTAATGTAATTCTAACCCTAACACTAATTCTAACCGTAACCCTAAAAATAGCATTTTACCTTTTGGGGACTAACAAAATGTCCCCAGTTGGTCCAATTTTTGTTTGTTTACTATTCTTGTGGGGACTTCTGGTCCCCACAAGAATAGTTAAACACGTCCACACACACACACACACACACACACACACACACACACACACACACACACAGAGGCAGGGTTCAGAACACGCATACGCGTGAGGACATTACCTAACAATATTCAGAGTTTTTTTTCCCACAATCCCCCTCTCTACTTAAAGGGAGAGCGGCGTTTCAGGGCGAGCAAGCTGCTGACAATCTAAAAGAGAGAGAGGGGTTGTCATGACAACCAAGCAACGACACACAGGTTAGAGACATGAGGAGGAGGACAGGGTTTTCAGCCACATAACCACACATAGTTCATTTGAGAGCTCAAAAGGGCCTCCAAAAGAGAGGGAGAGAAGATAGAGGGAGAGAGAGAGATCAGCATTAGGGTGATAGACACAAAGACGGGGCTTTACATCGACAGATAGATATAGTTGATATCAAGTGTTTGAGTCGACAGGCACTTTGCCGAGGGTTGTCGGTTTTGTTTGCAGAATTATGATCCGGATCTGGGTGCCATTGATTGTTGTGCTCTTTTAGGATATTTTCTGTTACAAAAATCACCATCAATCAAAACTATATTGTATCTGTTCACAGTTATTTGATCATTTTCTAATAGAAGTTAGAACCTGAGGCACCTATTCTGAAGTGCACTTAATTTAGGTGTAGAGACCGTTTTGTCTTGCTTTCGTTCTCTAGTAATATGGCTCTGAAAGAACACCAATATGACATATACTGGGTTACATGGAATAGCCCTCCGTTTGTTTCAGCAGACGTTAAATAACTGCTCTGGTTAAAATGTAGAGCCCTGTAGTACATAGCTTGTGCTGTGCCACACACCTTTTTACATAGACAAACTGTTAAAAGCTCAGTAGCATTCTCAGCTGCAATGCCATGCAATTGGCCTGAATGAATCTACCGTGTTGGTGTACTAGCATCACAGCTTAAAGGATCCTGAAATTAAACACCTGTGGTCTTAGGTGCTCCTTTACCACCCACCTCCAACATCACTAATCATCAGCCAACCCGCTTCGAGAGTTTTAAAATTCAGTTAGAGAACCCAGCAAATCACACTGGACTCCCCTAGCAACAGCAGGGGGAGTTTGCATATTATTTTGTTTCATTCGTTTATGTAAACATTAAAGAGTGACCTGATTGGTCAGCGGGTTGCTGGGGCTGGCTCAGTCCTGGGGGGCCAGGAGAGAGAGGAGGTTGGGGGGCTTTATCGAAGGAGCACCAATGCCAACAGACGAGCAACACGAGGAGAGGACGTCAACTTCAGTCACATGAACCCGTAAAGTGACGCCCTCTTCCCAAGTCCCCACCCCCCAAACGCATTACCGTTACCAGGCAACACACTCAGGGGGGTCAGAACACACAAAGCACAAAAGCTGCCACCTTTTACATCATCATAAGTACAGCACCCCATAATATCCACAGAAGCCCAACGGCGGCTGGTTGAGACCCTATCCACATGCCATAAATTATGTCTATAACAGTCCCAAACTTCTAGTGCACACTGTACGTCTGCATTCCCCTAAGCGTTTACACTAGCAGGCGTGAGCGGCCATACGTGGCCATGGGCATACGTATGTACTGTAGGTTAGACACACACCAGGCCCTATGAGGCTGCAGGCTGGGCAGGCAGGGAGCTAAGCGAGCGTAGTGGGGCTCTTTAACATGAATGCAGGGGAGAGCCTCGGGCTCCTCCCCTCTGTACACAGCAGTCCCGTGCTGACAACGCAGCCGCTTCAGTCGCAGTAGATCTTGTACTTCTCGCTGCAGAAGACCACGGGGCCTCCACGGATGCCGTTGGGCATGGCGTTGGGCTCGTTGGTGCGGCCGATGCCGGCACAGGTGAGGCCGTGACTTACGCGGGGGTTGTTGGCGGTGTTGGTCTGGCCGTTGGTGGTTCTGCCGTTAGTGGTTCTGGCTTTTGGTTTGCCTCCGCGGCGGGTCTGCTCGGTGTCAAACTCCAGGTCCTCCAGGCGCTGGGTCAGGGCCAGCTTCTGCTGAATGGCCATACGGAGCAGGGAGTTCAGGGTCTTCTTCTCATCCTCCGCCGCAGACAGCTGTCTCTGCATCTCATCCAATTGAGTCACATACTCATCACAGCTACAGGAGAGAAGGAGGGAGAGGGAGAGAGAGAGAGAGAGAGAGAGATAGTGAGAGATACAGAGATAGGGAGAGAGAGGATGGAGGGAGAGAGTCGGATAGGAGGAGAAAGAGGGATAGGAAGGGAGAGAGAGAGAGAGAGAGAGAGAGAGAGAGAGAGTGAGAGAGAGGGAAACAGGGTAGAGAGAGGGGGATGGAGGGAGAGTGAGAGAGGGATGGAAGGAGAGAGAGAGATAGGGAGAGAGAGAGAGATCACATTAGAATCAGGCATTTGTCTCCAAAGTAAGTGATATTCCAGTCTTTGAACTTGAAGGACACCAGAGATGACATTTGCTACATTTTCACTGGCCATCCAGTAGGTGGCAGTAGCAACCTGCATTGTTAACAGCCAAAGGTACAGTGACGCAGTGACTGTGGTCTGTATGGTTCGCTACCATTGGTAAAGGTCTGGCTCTCCATTCAGACTGTTCATATTGTCTGTGGCCATTTCTGAAGGATTTTACTGCCCTTTGCACCCTCTGAAAACCAATGCAAGAAACACGTATTGACATATATTCATCTTGACCTTTGACCTACGTCCCCAGTGCCTGTCTTCACCACCAGCTAGAGACCTTGAGGTGTCTATCAGAGCCTTGAAGGCACTCTACCATTTCACCAGACTATCTCTCCATCTCCCCCAGCACCTGAACTGTCATCATCCTGTAAAACAACAGGATCTCATTTCACCCCCACAAGATTCACTCAAGTGTTGCACTGGTACACTAGAGAATGTAGAGATGTATTTACTATTCACATTCCCCCCCCTTCCCCCCTTAACCAAACGGTACACTCTTCATCCCAAGGCCCAGCTACACATTAATCACTTTGTACTGCTAATATCCAAACACAGTATGCTAATATATGCAGAGTTTATTAGCTTAACATACAGCCCATTTGAATGTGTCCCAGGTTTTCATGTGGGCTATGCTGATGAGGACTAAAAACCCTATGGGTGTGATTAACATTCATTCTGAATGCAGCTCTACCGTGGGCCTCAGTCTGTCTGTCTGCATGACAATATGAGGAGTCAGAGCACGGAGTGAGTTAATAATAGGTCACACACAAAGGGGGAAAGCTTTAACCCAGGGGACGGCTCCAAGATCCCTCCTGCATCACCTTGGGAGTGGGCTAAGGGAGAGAGAGAAGACGAGAGAGGTACAAGTCTCGAGGAGATACTTCTGAGTTCACAGATCTAGATTTACTGTCCTCTCGCTATCTCTTATATTAATCTGTCTTCACCTTTTCTCTAGCATCTATGTAATATAACATACAGTCTAAACTCTGCCTCTCACATTAGTGTGAAATACCTCAAGATATTAACTACTCTTTCGCCTTTCTCTCCCTCTCTCTTTCTATCTCTTCATTAGTTTCACTGTGCTGTGAAGCTAAACCTACCCTTTCTATACCCTTGTGATCTGGTGTGTGTGAATGTGTGTGTGTTATGGCCAGGCAGGTGCGAAAAACTAGGTCATGCTGCCCGGAATGTAGAGGCAGGGGTTCATATCACTGTCTTTCATCTGCTACACCCCTCCTCTCTCATTATTAATCATTATGCCATTTTCTCTTTCACTCTCTCTCCTTTCCCTGCATCCTCATATTAAATCTCTCCATCATCTCCTTCCCTCCCTCCCTCCCTCCCTCCTTCTTTCAAGTATCTCTTTATCATCCTTCCTCCATCCTTCCTTCATGTATCTCTTTATCATCCTTCCTCCATCCTTCCTTCATGTATCTCTTTATCATCCTTCCTCCATCCTTCCTTCATGTATCTCTTTATCATCCTTCCTCCATCCTTTCTCTTGTTTTCCTCTTCTCTCCCTCCCTCCATCTTTCTCTAGCCTTCCATCAAACTCCTCTATTCTAGCTTGACATTCCCCAGTAATGATGTTAGCCACACCTCTGCAGAGATATCTGCGTCCTACCTTCCCCTCCAGCTGTCCTTTAGCCTAACCCACATTGGCACCAAAGAAATGGCATCTCAAAGCACTCCCTCAATCCTGCCTGCAGGGCTCCACACATTCTGCAATTAGAACACTCCCTGGCACTGAATTATATCAAAGGAATTACTGACTCTGAATCTAAACCGTGGGACAAAAAACACTGCCTGTTCTATCTGGTGGATTGGAATGTTTTCCTCTACACTTCCAAGTGTCAATAACAATCTATAAAACAACAACACGACAACTATGTTGCTGAGGTCTGTTGTGGTTCTTACCATTGCCCCAATCAATGGCTGAAAGCCTCTTCTTATTGCTCACATAAGAACTCATTATGTAATTGAGTCTCTCACTATTGGCCCGTTGAGGTGTTGTGTTATTGCTCCTGTGATGTGTACCCTCTCTTCCCCCACATACACAAACATAGTCCCCGTTTGCAGTCTGATTCCCACTGGGACACACACCCAGACAATGGGGATCAGTGCAGCTTCATTTGACCCAGTGTGAGATGGCGAATGGGGGGGGGGGTCCCAGGAGTCGCAGTGCACTTTAAGACGGACCAGCCATGCTGGGGGGAGGGTGTAAGAGGGCGTGGGTTTTCCCGGGAAAAAATACAGGGTTCCATTCTGGGGATGAGGGGTTACAATGGGGCTATTCTTGGCCTGATAGAGAGGGGCCCTGGGTGTCTGGGGGGCGGCTGGCCCTTTGTAGAACAACAGTCTCCACATTCAGAGTAGTGAGGAACAGAGACCCCACGTCTCAGATGATCTACAGTAGCCAGGGGTCACGAAACACACATAGGCTCACTGCACACACACATACGCTCAGAGTATACATAATGTGCACAGCATATACCCATATCCACACCCACACACGCATGCGCTTACTGAAATATGACGACGCGTTCATAGGGAGGGTATGGACTACACAGACAGGCGCATACGCCCTAAACATACCGACATATGCGTGCAGGCACACAGCACTACAGCACATTTGTTTGTCACATGGACTGTGTACTCAGACCCACACACTCCCTTCAACTGTTCTATGGCTATGTGGGAACAGCACTGGTCATGGTGGAGGATGAGAAAGAGGACTCAGGAGGGAGGAGGGGGGAGAGAAAGAAGGAATAACATAACCAACAATGAAAGTAATAACAACATGGAAATCAGAGGAAGACAAAGATACTCTGAACAAAAATATAAACACAACATGCAACAATTTCAAAGATTTTACTGAGTTACAGTTCATATAAACAAATAAATTAGGTCCTAATCTATGGATTTTACATGACTGGGCAGGGGCGCAACCATGGGTGGGCCTGGGAGGGCATAGGCCCACCCACTTGGAAGCCAGGTCCACCCACTGGGGAGCCAGGCCCAGCCAATCAGAATGAGTTTTTCCCCACAAAAGGGCTTTATTACAGACAGAAATACTCCTCAGTTTCATCAGCTGTCCGGGTGGTTGGTCTCAGACGATCCTGCAGGTGATAAAGCCGGATGTGGAGGTCCTGGGCTGGCGTGGTTACACGTGGTCTGCGGTTGTGAGGCCGGTTGGACGTACTGCCAAATTCTCTAAAACGACGTTGGAGGCGGCTTATGGTAGACAAATTAACTTTAAATTATCTGGCAACAGCTCTGGTGGACATCCCTGCAGTCAGCATGCCAATTGCACACTCCCTCAAAACTTTAGACATCTGTGGCATTGTGTTGTGTAACAAAACTGCACATTTTAGAGTGGCCTTTTATTGTCCCCAGTTCAAGCTTCTTGATATGCCACACCTATCAGGTGGATGGATTATATTGGCAAAGGAGAAAGGCTCACTAACAGGGATGTAAACAAATTTGTGCACAACATTTCAGAGAAATAAGCTTTTTGTGCGTAAGGAAAATATCGGGGATCTTTCATTTCAGGTCATGAAACATGGGACCAACACTTTACATGTAGCTAATTAAAATGCCTTTATTTGTATGGCATGTTCAGTGGAAACCAAGATTAAAAACTCTGATGCGTTTCGGCTGCATGGCCTTCGTCAGGGAGTACCTGTCTTGTCTTGTGTGTATAGAGCTGAGGGCTGCTGAGAGCAGGCATGTCCAGACATGTCTTAGGAATGTAAGAGCCAGGATCTTACTGTAAACTGATACCACAGCTGGAGTAAAGCGAGCGCACACACGCACACGCACACACACACATTGGGAGCTTGCATTATACAAAACGGTCACACAAAGACTTGTACATTCATTCAGTCTCACTCTATTCACTCTAACTTCCTCACTCTGAGGCCAAACACTCCAAACTGAGGCAGTCCACTGAAAGTCTCAGAAATCCAAAAATCTACCTTTAACTCGACAGAGTATGTCAAAAATGGAATTACCATGAGAAAGACTCAAATTAAGTCCCTGTAGAGAAGCTGAAATGAAAGACCCCTCCATCCATCTCTCTCTCTCTCTCTCTGTAGGATGTTTTGCTGTGAGGATGAAGGACGGATGAGGGCATGGAGGGAAGAAACAGGGGGAGTGTGGGAAACGTGGGTCAGTCACGTCCCTCTGCCTCTTAAAGCTTCTCAAAGAGGCCTCCACCCCTTCTCCTCCTGCCCCACCATCATTCTATAGGGCAAAATTAGCATACCAATACATACAGGCTCCAGCCAGTATACTGACTGGAAACCACCACCAACACCAAGGCTGTACACAGCCCTGAACATACTGATGCCGCGTTCAAAATGGCTCCCTATTCCCTATACTGCACTATATAGGGAATAACAAAAAACGTTACATTAAGTATATCTAAGACACATAGCAATCACCATACAAGGTTAAGACTGAGGGGGAGGTTAAGAGCCAATTTTCTGAGGCCCCCAGAGCAGAGCTGAGCTATGTTATGTTTTGTTTAGTTATCAGCATCTTCAGTCTCTTACAACAGCAAATGAGGACAGGGATGGAGACCAGGGAAATAAACATTTAACATGCCCCTCTCTGCAGCTGCCCTTTTCCACTGTATCATATCGAACACCCTCGTTCTGCTGATAATAGCCACTACCTCTTAACGGCCACTTGGTTTGAAACCCCTGATTGTTCAGTGCCAGCAGAGAGGAAGAGGCGAAGTGAGAGGGTCCAAGTCAAAGTACAGTGATAAGCAGACCGATAAGCAGACCGATAAGTAGACCGCCTGCCTTCCTGCCTTTGGGACAACAACTCCCATTGTTAGGGTGGAGACAAGACCATCTCGTCATTATATACAGTATCTCTGGTGCTAGCTATTCTAAGCACAATGTCAGTTATTTTCTAAATGGTTGCCTCTGAGGTGCTCAGTGAGAGCTGAACTCTTCTTATGTCTTCAGAGGGATGGTTTAACACCTGCATCATCAGACCATCTGGCCCTGCATTGCACCAAATCATTATGACAACAGAAACACTCATATTTACAGAGGAAGACAGTTTTCTCCACCATGCTAATCGATTAGCTACTGCAGTTATATAGAGTTTCTCAATAACACCAGCTAATGGACTGGTAGTGAAGATATAGCATTACCCTACTGTAAAGATGAGGGGTGCTGAGTACACACACTCTGTGGATGGCGCAGCCCTCCCCTCCTCTCTCCTCTACTTTCAGCACAGCATGATATGAGCTTTGCTGTAAGCTGGGGAGTCTTAAAGACAGAGAGAGACTGCCTCAGAATCGCCATCTGGTCCAGGGAGGTTTGCAGGAGAAGATCAGAGCAAAAAAAGTACAAAAATAATGTGCAGTACATTCATATAGTGTACACACGTGTACCGATACTCATAGTCATTGTCACACCCATCCACCCACCAACATAGACCCCCCCCCCCCACCCCAAAAACACACCCACTCCTTCAGGAGGAAGACTACTGTACAGGGAGACTACGTTGAGACTATGTTGAGACTGTAGTACAGGACAGTGTATCTGAGGTAGTAATCCAGTCTAGACTGAGGTAGGGATTATAAGGGAAACCCTTTGGCCTGCTTCTTATGGGAATCAGCAGACTTAGCCAGCAAGGGGTTTTAACATAGCCCCTTCATCTGATACACTGGTCAAAAACACTGCTTCTCCATCATAGTAATTATCATACAGATTAGAGATGTGTCCATCGTATGGCCATCCTCCACTGGCCCAGATTCACAGAGAAAAACAATACTCCTATTAAACCTGTCTGATATTAAAAGCATGTTATGGACACGTCGTTACCATATGGTAAATATGGCATGTGCTGTTAAACAGAGATTTAGCTTGTTGTGAGTGTGGTCTTAGGATGGTGTCTCTGTGGTGTTACTGGTAGGTTAACATATTAAAAGTGGCCAGATGTACACCGGGAGTAATAGGTGTTTTGGTCAATCAATCTTTCCATTTAATCTCATGGCAACAGCTTTTTAATACATGTACATGCTAAATACAGGATATGTATGTAAACAATATACATGTATGTAAACACCATATTGCAATGGTATTGATATTGTCATGCAGTGATATCGTAACTACTCTTGTAATGTAGATAAGAGCTGGTGCTTATCTTTTGGTGTGGTGGGTTTATTTCATGATATGTGTAGGTAAACTAGGTACTTGTCTTGTACTGTAGCAAACATAAAGCATACATACAGTCTCAAACCTGATCTCATGTGCACAGATTCATCTGTTACCATTGTATACAGGGAGAGCATATGTAAATGTCTGTTCTTGGAGCATGGTTGACTACTCTCTTACTGTGTGGCCAAGGAGTGTGATAACTTGTTTTTAACGTGTGTTTTAAACTAGGAGTGTGATAGTGTGTTCCTAATGTGTTTTAAACAGGAAGTGTGATAGCGTATTCCTCTTACCGTGTGGCGAACATGGCTCGGAGCGAGGAGAAGGTGGCGGCGTCCTCCTTCAGGGCCTTGAGTTCGTTCCTCAGCTTCATCATGGTCTCCGTCACCATGGCCTTCTCGTTCTCATATTTACTCTTCAGGTTGGCCAGCGCCACCTCAGCCGTCTGCAGGGGGGACACACAACACAACAACGAGTCACACCAACTGCAATAGGTCATTTTGAGTCTTTTTCCTGCATATTTATGTCATTATAGTCTGTTTTAGTGCTGTGACCTCTGAAGGTTTTCTTGCACAGCAGTTCATTGGGGAGATGGCTGGATTTAAAGACTACAGGTGTGTCTTTTTACGACAGGCTTTCATCTGAGAGTCTTTCCACAGGTTCAGGAGCTGAGGAACACACACCATCTTCAAAGAGCTGACACCAGCAACTGGACACACACACATTGAGGCTCTGGGCTGGCAGGGTGTGTCTGCTTTAGAGAGCATTCATCTTTTCCTAACTCTTTCACATGGAAACACAGATACAGACACACACCCACAGCCACCAGCTGTCTCTACATGGTGTTTTGTAATGACTCTTGGCTGCAGTGCATTTGCTGTGACAGCTGAACAGGCTTTAGACAGCCACGTCCCTGCCTCAGTCTCCTGACTCTGATTATTAGGGGAGGGGAGGGAGATACAAACAGAGAGATTCAGTATCTGACCTGCTTGTTGGCTTTGAGCACGGTCCTCAGGGTGGCGATCTGCTCCCTCTTGGTGCTGAGCAGGGACTTGAGTTTGAGGATCTCCCCCATGCAGGCCTCCTTGTCCTTATCAGCCACGGTGCCCAGCTCCAAAGAGGCCATCCTCTGACGGGACAGCTCTGTGGTGCGGTCCACCGCCAGCTGCAGGTGCTTGATCTGGTCCCGGATGATGGCCACCAGGTTGTACACGTTCATTGGCTCCCGTGGTGAGGGGGGAGAGGAGACAGGGGACGGGGCGCTGTCTGCAGCTTCTGGGACGGGGAACAGGCCCTTAGTGAGCAGTATGGGGGAGCGGCGGCCGCGACCCTCAGGACTGGTGCGCCCGCCCTTGCCCTGCTTGTAGAAGTCGAGCATGACGCGGTTGGGAGTCTGGTTGTTGCACATGCACACGTGGTTGTAGAGGGTGGCCAGCTCCTCGCTGAAGGTGACCAGCTCGTCCTGTGCCACGCTCAGGCTGCCCTGCGACTCACCAGCCACGTCACTCACCTTTACAGATAGAAAGAGAGAAACTTTGTCAATTAATAAACCAGTCATTAATATCTAAGTGAGAAATATGGTTTGCAAGTATGAGAAAAATATATATACACTATTCATACACAGAGAAAAGGAAAAAATCAACTACAGATAACCATTCACCAATATAACACAAAAATATATATATGTTTCTCACCTTGCGCAGCTCCTTCTCCAGCCTGGCCTTCTCCTCTCTCTCCACGTGGCTAGTCTTCTCCAGAGAGGCCAGCTTCTCTCCAAGGGCTGTGACATGAGTTTCCAGACGGCCTCGGTCCTCCTCGTAGTGTGACTGACAGGACTGGTACTCCGCCTTCAGAGTTTTCAGCTCCTCCTTTAGCTCACCTGCCTCCGACACCGCAACCTGAGTACACCAGAGGCAGAGTTTCAGGAATAGCTTCAACATCTGTGAGTGTGTATGTGTGTGTGTGTGTGATTTTGGTTTTACTATCTATGTGGAGACCAAAATTCCTCACAATGATAGTAAAACAAGGAAAATTCAGAGAAGTGGTGACATTTCGCCGGTCCCCACAAGGAAAAGGGCTATTTTAGGCTTAGAGGTTAGGTTTAGGGTTAGAATTGGGTTTAGGGGTTAAGGTTAGGGTTAGGTTAAGGTTTAGGGAAAATAGGATTTTGAATGAGAATCAATTGTTTGGTCCCCACAAGGACAGTAAAACAAACGTGTGTGTGTGTGCATGTGCTTGTGTGTGCATACAGTATACAGTACCAGTCAAAAGTTTTAGAACACCTACTCATTTAAGGGTTTTTCTTTATTTGTACTATTTTCTACATTGTAGATTAATAGTGAAGACATCAAAACTATGAAATAATACATATGGAATCATGTAGTAACCAAAAAAGTGTTAAACAAATCAAACTATATTTTATATTTCAGATTCTTCAAATAGCCACCATTTGCCTTGATGACAGCTTTGCACACTCTTGACATTCTCTCAACCAGCTTCACCTGGAATGCTTTTCCAACAGTCTTGAAGGAGTTCCCACATATGCTTAGCACTTGTTGGCTGCTTGTCCTTCACTCTGCCGTCCGACTCATCCCAAACCATCTCAATTGGGTTGAGGTCAGGGGATTGTGGAGGCCAGGTCATCTGATGCAGCACTCCATCACTCTCCTTCTTGATAAAAGAGCCCTTACACAACCTGGAGGTGTGTTGAGTCATTGTCCTGTTGAAACACAGATGATAGTCCCACTAAGCCCAAACCAGATGGGATGGTGTATCGCTGCAGAATGCTGTGGTAGCCATGCTGGTTAAGTGTGCCTTGAATTCTAAATAAATCACAGACAGTGTCACCAGCAAAGTACCCCCACAACATAACACCTCCTCCTCCATGCTTTACGGTGGGAACTACACATGCGGAGATCATCCGTTCACCCACACCGCATCTCACAAAGACACGGCGGTTGGAACCAAAAATCTCAAATTTGGACTCCAGACCAAAGGACACATTTCCACCGGTCTAATGTCCATTGCTCGTGTTTCTTGTCCCAAGCAGGTCTCTTCTTATTATTGGTGTCCTTTAGTAGTGGTTTCTTTGCAGCAATTCGACCATGAAGGCCTGATTCACACAGTCCCCTCTGAACAGTTGATGTTGAGATGTGTCTGTGACAAGAACTCTGTCAAGCATTTATTTGGGCTGCAATTTCTGAGGCTGGTAACTCTAATGAACTTATCCTCTACAGCAGAGGTAACTCTGGGTCTTCCATTCCTGTGGTGGTCCTCATGAGAGCCAGTTTCATCATAGCGCTTGATGGTTTTTGCGACTGCACTTGAAGAAACTTTCAAAGTTCTTGAAATGTTCTGTATTGACTGACCTTCATGTCTTAAAGTAATGATGGACTGTAGTTTCTCTTTGCTTATTTGAGCTGTTCTTGCCATAATATGGACTTGGTATTTTACCTAATAGGGCGATCTTCTGCATACCTTGTCACAACACAACTGATTGGCACAAACGCATTAAGAAGGAAAGAAATTCCACAAATTAACTTTTAAGAAGGCACACCTGTTAATTGAAATGCGTTCCAGGTGACTACCTCATGAAGCTGGCTGAGAGAATGCCAAGAGTGTGCAAAGCTGTCATCAAGTCAAAGGGTGGCTATTTGAAGAATCTCAAATATAAAATATGTTTTGATTTGTTTAACACTTTTTTGGTTACTACATGATTCCATATGTGTTATTTCATAGTTTTGATGTCTTCACTATTATTCTACAATTTAAAAAATAGTACAAATAAAGAAAAACCCTTGTATGTGTATGTATACATGTTCAATTACCTTGTACTTGCACTCCAGGATCTCGGGTCCGTTGATGTCAACCTCATAGTAGTCCCCGTCCTCGTTGCTGTCGCGCTCCTTCTCATTGTCCAGGGCTGACTGGCGCTCCTTGCTGGCCTGTAGCCTCCGGATGGCGTTGAGGTTCTCGGTGAGACGGCTGACCTTGTCCTGGTGCTCCTCCAGGGCCCCGTGGGCCTGCTCCAACTGCTTCTGGGAGTCCTGCAGCGTGGACACCAGAGACACCTTCTCACGCTCCATCTAGACGAGGGGAGACAGAACATAAGACATATTTATTAATTTGGTAAGGTAAGTGTCTGGACAGAAAAGTGACTGACACAATTGATAAACATTAGAATTCAGACATAATTATGCAGATATAATCTTCCCATTTCCTAGTGTTGCTCTATCCCTTTCCGTCTCATACTGCCTAATGCATATGAATGTCCTGAAGGATGATGAAGGTGGCTGTTTTTCAATATAACAGATAACATCTCTGGTGGTTTGAGGGGCTCACTAAGGACGCTACAGTATGTAACCAAAGACAGTGTGTCACTGTGCCAATTCAGAGCCTGGGTGACCTTGGAGAAGTCTGGAATGGGTTCAACTCTGTGTTGGCAGAGGGACCAGAGCTGGGTCCACTTACACACACAAGCACTCACACAGAGTAGTGCAGGCCTCAGAAGCACCCAGCTATTTTCAGGGGCTGGTGGTGTGTGTCAATAATAGATGAGCATCACATTCCTGTTAATCTTACTCTATTATTCAGCTGTGATGCCTCGATGACAGGACTCAAAAGGAGGAAATGGTTTAATAAATATCTATCTAGAATATTTAGACATGAACAGTCAGGAAAGGTACTTTTAGCTCTCAGCATACTGTATTTTTAAGTAAAGTATATACAAACTTCATTATGTGATGATACTGACACTAAGAATACAGCTTGCCATAACCCGCCCCCCTTGCCACACCCCACCCTCAATCTGTCCCCCTCCCTAATTCCTGTTGATGACCTTGACAAGCATCTTGGTAATGCCAAGCTTGAGGAGTGTCTTAATCAAATTATTTCCTCAGAGTAGATGTTTGGCATGTTAAAGATGCCTGCTGCTTACAGCTAGGACTCATCTTCCATCCTCTAATGCAGACGGACGTGACCTAAATGTGTAAAGGCATATAGGCCACTGGGCCTACTGTGTAAAAGGGCAACTGGTTCGCATGAGTGGGCATCATACTCCCACGGCAGCCATTTTGGATCTGATTGCACAGTGGGAGTATGGATTCTGCTGTAACTGAGGAGTAGGGTGACCTGCTGCGAGCGGATGTCTGGGATTGATTAATCAGTCTGTGATCGACAGGATGAGGAGAGAGAGAATGGCATCGGAGCAGTTTAATTATTGAGTAGAGGTTTGGGTTTCCCTGTTGCGATTCCGGCCAGAGGAGGAGACCCAAAGGGCTGGTTGACACTATGTTGGCTTAATGCTGAACACCAAGGCCTGCTGCTGCTGCCTCTGAAATTCAGTATCAAAGGACCGGATCGGGTTAAATGTCATGGTACTCATACCAAGACAATGCTATGGTAACCTAGAGGCATCCTGGTGACAACCTCATTGTGATGTGTGTTAGGGGGGAGGGGGGGACTTGAGTCTTTTCACCCACAGGTATCCAACCAGTACACACTGGTAACCATGGAGACATCTGAGGCGTTCTGATAGATGGCAGATCCACCGGTGGTGGCGCCTCATGTGTGTGGCATCCCGGGGGATTAGATCCCCCTAACATAATTGAGATGCGTGTAGCCTGCATGAGTAGCCACTGGACACACTTGTCTGACTGACTGACTGACCGAGTCGACCGACCGACTTCACATTCCAACAAGAGGCTTGGCTTCTAGAGTAGTCAAGGAAATCGTTCTGATTCCAATGGATGATATGTAGGCTCTAAGAGTTGATGAGGCTATACAGAGATCTATAGTACATGACAGCCTGAGATAGAAAAACCCTAATCAGTATTTGCTATCTGTAAACCTAAAGTATAGGAGTTCTATGGTGTTTTATTGCTTTTGGCTCTATGCTGTAATTGACTTTGATCTCCCTTTGGCTTGTCTGGACCAATGACAATTAATGAATCAGTAAGTGATAGACTGAGCCTTCTCAACAGCTCTACTATTGAATTAATATCCTTCTGGACCCTTCCGGGGGATGACTGATGTACAGCGTTCGGGTGGGCCTTCGCTTCAGCAAACAAAGGAAAAGAGGGTGCACAACAACAATGACAAAAGTCATGAGAACGGCTTACCAAGAAAAACTTCCAGAAGGACTAATTCGACGCAGAAAGGATTTGGAGCACTCAACAAAAAAGGCAGATATTTTTTTGGGGCTCACACTAATCCATTGTACAGGATGAGAACAGAATGAGAACAGGTGACTGACGTTTCGACGTCAAGCTGACGTCTTCTTCAGAGTGACCTGACCATTGCACTTAGCTCCTATTTGACCACTAGGCTATACATAGGAGCTAACTGCAATGGTCAGGTCACTCTGATGTACACCGTTATTGGATCTCAGAAGTGAATATTGATCGGATCGCCATAACTAATTTACATAACTAATTTATGTTAGTGTGTGTAGACTGGGCCTTCAAATACACTGGGAAAGTGTATATTAAGTGAGTCTACACACAGTGTGCAGTCAATAGTCCATTCTTCTATTCCCCACTGCCAACAAACACTTGAATTACGAGGGTGACTGAGGGTACTGGGCACTACAATAACATATTACGACATTCCCATAGGCTTTGAAGATATCAACGTTTGTTTTGAACATTTCAGTATCAATGTGTAATTCAAACCTTGACGTCATTCATATCATACACAGTGTAAACAGATTCACTGAATGAATGACCCGCTATGGTTATACCTGCAGCAGCTGGATATTCCTGACTGTTATCCCTATCATGCACAGTGAACACAGACATACTCAAATTAACTGTCTATGTACCTGCAGCAGCTGCTGTTTGAGTTTCTGGATCTCAGAGATGTTGAGTTCACTCAGCAGGTCGTCTACCAGGCTGGGGACGGGGCGGAACAGGTCATTCTTGGGCGTGGATGCACGGTTGTCCTCAGTGATGGCGTTGGCCAGCTTGCTGAAGCCGTTCTCGTAACCATGGAGAGCCTCGTCGTTGTTGGGTTCCGTGGCTGCGTCATCGCTGAACTTGAGACCATCCAGAGAGATGCTGAGGGGGCTGGGGAGAGGGAGAGGACCAGAACATGATAACATGAAAACATGAATTTCACAGTTATTCTCATAACTGTTTTTATTATATTGTACAGGGTTTTGATGAATGCATGAGGTGTTACAGATGGAATTGGTGCCTTTGATTGTGTGTGTACCTGTGGTACATAGAGTCTCCTATGCTCATGTAGTGGGATAGCTCTTTCCTCAGGGCGGCCTTCTGCTCGCGCTCAGTCTTGATGGTCTCCAGGGCTTCCCCTAGCTGTCGCTCGGCGATCTCCTTCAGGCGGATTGCGTCCTCCAATTGGCTGTTCAGGAACTGGGTGTCTTCCTCCAGACGACGAATCTCGTGCTTCAGACCCTCAAACTCCACCTGTAGGGGCGGGACAGACAGGTAGCTGTCAATCAAAGCATAAAGGCGGGCTTATATGGGGGAAATGCAAATAGAATACCATACTGGTTTAATCAACTCGTTTTGTCACCATAAAAAGAGGGCTTTTAAAAGGGCAAAATTGCCTTATGTCTTGTCTTTTCATCTAAATAGGATTTGGTACTGTAATCTTATATTGGCCAATTAAAACTATAGCCGACAGCCTTCTGTTTTAAAATCATGCCTTTAAATTTAACAAACATAATCCCTGGATATAGGGCATGTGAAGAGTGTTAGCAGTTCTGGTTTTACTCTTGCCATTGGTGTGAATTAAAATCAGAGTATTTGCTTTGCAACACCGCATCTCTCTCCGTGTCTCTGTGGTCTATGGAGAGGGAAAGCTGGCTAGAAGTGGGGATTACCAGAAACACACCCATTAAACACTGTCACATTCAGAGACGCTCATTCTCTCTCTGGGCGCAAACAGGCCTCCACATAAAGGCTTATCTCTTTATTAAATCTGAACGTGGTTTCTATAATCTGAATTAAATCAGTGTATTCAAGGTTGATGTGAGCAGCAGAGACTGGAGGATGCAGACAGACAGAGGTCTATGGTGTGTATACATGGAAAACTGGGAGTCGCACATAGACTGGGGTGTGTAGTAGACAGTAGCGCAAAGCCTAGGTTCAGAGAGCCTGGGTTAACTGGGCCTAGTGAGCAGGTTCAGCTATCTGCAGTGAGGAGGGGTTCATAATGAAGTGTGAGTGGAGGAGTAGCCCACAGAAGCAAGAGAGTACAGTGGAGGCTGCTGAGGGGAGGACGGCTCATAATAATGGCTGGAACGGAACAATTGCAATGGAATCAAACACATGGAAACCATGTGTTTGATGTATTTGATACCATTCCACCTATCCCACTCCAGTCATTACCACGAGCCCGTCCTCCCCAATGAAGGTGCCACCAACCTCCTGTGATGTAAAGATGGGTTGATCTCTTCTCATTTCCCCTCTGTTGAGCAAGGAGACCCGTTTCTTCAGGAAGATGTTACCTATTCTCCTTACTATCCCCCATCCCCACACCCCAACATAGCTAACCCCCCCCCCCCCCTCCCCAGTGAATGGTGTTGATCTTCACCTGGGTCTGTTTGAGCCCGGAGACCTGTTTCTGCAGGGAGATGTTCTCCTCCTCCAGCTCTGTGTAGTCCTGCAGCAGACGTGCCTCCCGGAACTTATACTCCTTGATGTCATCACGCAGACGGGTCCGCTGCAGCTCCACCACCTGGCTGTTCTGTAGGGGTGAATGACAGGGATAGAGGGAGAAGAGGAGGGAGGGATGGAGAGAAAGGGACAAAAAATGAGAAATTGTCAGTTAACCATATTTTGGGCTTTTGTGTGAGTGTGTTTTAATACAGTAAATCTGCCTGGATAAGTGGGTGTACCCATTTGGCCGTGCCCAGCGTACAGTGTGTGTGTGTGTGTGCGTGGTGTGTGTCTAGGTGTCTCTATGGGCGTTGGGCCATGGGATAAATGTCTACCAGCTCTGATGGCACCATGGTGAGAGTAACAAACTTATCTCCCATATAGGGACAAAAGCTCTGAGACAAGCAGGCACAGCAACTGAGTCTAACACTGAGTCTAATTCACAATGACCTACTTCCTTCACACACAGGAATCCCTGCATATCAACGTATGACGACTGTGATCTAATCCCAATACGGAAGTAATTCACAATTCAAAGCAACACATCTGATGAAAGTCCTTAAATTCATTTATGTTAGAACAGATTTGAGTGTAGTAGCCCACATGTATTGACACATAAAGATGTCGGAGCAGTACAGATGCTAGCATTTGTTTTCAATACATGACAGATGAACATGCTTACTGTAATACAGATACAGCTGAATGCAGAATCTCCCACCTTGCAGTGAGCATGGCCTTGTCTCCATTAATCATTTGAAGGTAAGAAAGTAACGAGGGAGGAGAGGAGAGAGAGAGCTCAGAGATAACTCCCTGTTCCCCTCCTCCGATGACAGACTGACAGGCTCAAAGCCAACAGGATCAGATACTGTAAGCCCTGCAGAGCGGCCAGCCTGTGTCCTCACTGTCTCTCTCTGTCCCCCTGTCTGTCCTTCTCCATACCCCTTCCTTCCCTTCCGGTAGCCTCGATTGCCTCCCCTACCACCCCTTAAACCTTCCCCTGTCGTCCCCCATCACTACCCATCCCAGCCAGTTGCCCCTTAGCTTACAAATGCAGGAAACATAAGTCTGAAGGTTAGGCTACAAAAAAGCTCTGCAGTAAGGAGACACTCAGTAAAGGCATGTGTGTGGTGCTTGATCTGAATGTATACGTGTGTGACTTTGAGAGAGAGCATGTGCAATCTGTTTTCTGTAGTTATCGGTGTATGAATCCATTAACTTTGAGAGTAAGTGTGAGTTCAGCCATGCAGTGTGGTCTCTTTCATTATGCGTGCATGTGTGTGTGTGTGTGTGTGTGTGTGTGTGTGTGTGTGTGTGTGTGTGTGTGTGTGTGTGTGTGTGTGTGTGTGTGTGTGTGTGTGTGTGTGTGTGTGTGTGTAGCGTGACACACAACCTGTAATCCTTTCAGGTGACCGAGTTGAGGTGACAAAGGAGTGTCCCTCAACACACACGTCACTCCAGTCACAGATCAGAGGGATCATTATGTCTAAGAACAGGTGCAGAGTGTGTGCGTGTGCGTGTGTGTGAGTGTGTGGAAAGAGTTTGAAATGTATTCTTCGAAAACATCTCAGTAATTTGACTCATCAGTTTAACCAATTTAATCAATTTAACCAATTTAACCAATTGAATCAACCAATTTGTCTTTATTACTCTCTATTACCCAGCTAATAGGACTTCATGCTATTATTAGCTTAGCTTGCAGATACCATTAAATCTTTAGAAAAATGTGTGTCCACCGTTAGCATGTTTTCAGAGTGATGCTAAATCCCTGTTGAAGGAAGTAGATGCTCCTTATTAGCTCTGTGTAATAATTAATTACTAAGCGCATAGCCCGATTAATGCTGATGGTTGGATGAAGACTCATTAATATTCATGAGCTTTAAGTAACATCAAAACAAATATGGAGTTTATTTGAGTTGATTTCTGGTGATTTTGGTCATGCCCCCATCACTAACATAGATTTTTAGCTAGCGGTGGCTAAAGTTAGCTGAAGATTGTAGTGACTGTTTAAAGAAAACCGAACTATGGATTACAATTTCTCTTGGCCCATAGACTACTTTCAGGGTGAGGAAGCATCTAACATCATGTTGTAAAATAGTGAACTACTCCTTTAAGTCCAGGAGCAGGCTAAATCTATGCTAGCGCAATCTAGGTCTGTTTCACTTTTCTCTACAGTGATTTGTCATGTTCAGGATAGACAAAGATAGCCAGGTGGTCCAGTCTAAGTCATATGGAACGGTTTCTTCCAGCCCACGGTCAGTTGCCTCAGCTGGAGGGTCAGTGCTGTCTGGCCTTAATGAATACAGACCACCACACAAACGGATTAGGATGCAAACAAGGGTTTTGACCTTCCACCCTGCTGTCCGTAAGAGCCCACTCTGCTCCCGCTATCACTGACCATGCAGAGGTCCTCGGGGGTGAAGGGGTGTCTGCCATTCTGCCGGACAGAAAAGGTGAGCCGTAGTTACACAGTGGGGGTTATGGTGGCTGAGTGCGTGGCTGCCGTAAAACGTGAATAACATTTCATCAGGCGAATGAACGAGCCCTCCCCTGGGGATTTCTGGTTTTGTTGACATTTGACGTGCCACCATTAAGGATCCTGTCAATTGGAGGTCTCTGATTAGCATAAAGAGATGTGTGGTTTATGAAGACTTACTGCCTGCTGTCACTACAGGCACACACCAACTGCCTCACTCAGACACACACACTCAAACCCACCTGACTGGGGAGTGTGTGTGTGTTTGGATAATACTTAAGAGCATTAATGTTAATGTGTGCAAACTGTGCTTAAGTACAAGCATAGCTGTAGTGTTAGATTAAGCCTAATGTGCAGTATACAGTATGTGTATATATCTGTGTGTCCTCTGATAAGTCCTTGACTGTGGTCTAATCCTCTCTCTGTATGGGATGCAGTGGGTGCTGCTGTAAAGGATATGAAAGCACTGGCTCAGTAGATTCTAGAGGTCATAGCTCCCTCCTCTGAGCTGATTCAGTCATACTGGAACTCTACCCAACACTTCACTTTCACATCTACAGCTCCAATTTCACAACTAAAACTGCCTTTGACGGCATACTGAGTCTTAACCAGCTCATGTCTCAGCAAAGCTTTGAGTTAGTGCCTAAAGTGTTTGAGCTTTTCACAATAACCGCTATTGAAAATAGCTCTATAACTCGGTAAGTCACTAGGCTAAAGGTCACAGCTTAATACCGCTGTAGATTAGGTGGGTTTTGAAACTGTGGTTAGACTCTGGCTTGGTCTTAATACTATGGGATATCTGGTGTGTGCTTCCATGAAAATCCCACATTTACTACCTTTTCCCATTTCCCTTCCCTGAAAAGAAGGTACAAGATTCCCAGATGGCACGAAGCGGGATTACTGATATGAAAGTGCTGTCTGGCTCACAATAATGTGATTTGTACTGCATACAAGGTAATGTATTGCATTCTTCCCACCCCACAGTAAAACATAACCCCATTTCACTACCTTTTCAAGCTTTTTTTTATTATATGAAAGCAAGCTTTGCTTTTATACTTACAGCACCATCAGGTCAGTAGGTACCCAACATAACAACACGGTCACTCATATAGATATAGAGGTCTATAGAGCCTGTCTGCATTCCTGATTTCTGTAACCGTTAGCTTACCTGTGTAATATTGACATAAGCTCAGAACCACTTGTTTTTCAAACATGGTCCTGTTTTATCAATTGCTGTTCTGAACAATGGACAGTTCATTACCTCAGTCAAATGACTATGTAGCTTAAAGTTGTGTGTATTTGTATTTATTTTTGCAATAAAGATGATGACGCTACAATAATAAAAATGTACAATAGCCTAATGATATACACATTATTTTAATAGCAGGATAATGTAAAGTCCATTATCCCTCTGAAGAGTATGAATTTGGCTGTTTGAGAAGGTTTTAATCCTAAGCAACCTGCCTACACATTGTTGGAAGTACAATACACCAACATAGCTACTGCAGTAGGTCAAAGCTGTGTGCTGGAAAACCTTGGTAGAGCATGGGTGAAGTATGCATTGTTTTGCTCATGTGAATTTCCTTTATTTTTCGGATTCATACCAATGCCTACTTCTCATTTAAAACATATTTATTTGTTTTTAATTTCCATGGTTTTTACACCGGAAGGTGATTATGTAATATTATTATACAACATTATATGATACAGCATAACACAGCAATACTGTAAAGTAAAGTAAAAATACACAATGACAAATGTCAACAGAAATAATGTAGTTATTAGTATTTATATTAACAGCTGATTTTACAGAGGGAAGCGAAAAACCAGAAACCCATTTAAGCAAATATGGAGTAAACTGGAAAATATTTCCCTGATCTCTTTTAACAAGACAATCGCGCAAGCTCCTGGAAAAGACACAAATAATCAACATGTAGCCTACCCAATAACTATTTACATACATTATTGACTGTCACATTAGGTGGCTCAGAGTGTAAGGCATGAAGTGGCACAAACTGCTTGGTGTTCTGCGCCATCAGAGGGTCTGTGCTACTTCTACCCCAGACATCCCAGTCATCCACCTTGGTAGAAACAACTTGGGATACACCAAGGGGACGGCAGATGTGCTGATTTAGAGTCAAAACTATACACAAAAGAGAATGGTCAAAATGTCTCCTCCGAGAGGCGAACTCAGGACCTTTAGATTCCCAGATTAACCATTACTCTACAAAACCTGTCTTGAATGAATTATCTAGACACTCTATTTAAATGGACAGTCTGGTGATGACAGGAAGCTTTAGTTGCACAATGTTTTTGTTGTTCTTTCACTCAGTACTGATTAAACGTTTATTTATCTTGCTTGGTTAAAATAAATTGTCTAAAACAGTTGATTTGTTGAAAACAGTCACATACTGTAGCTAACCAAGTTAGCAAGCATGGCATTTTCTTTTGACTGCGCAAAGGTCGCGCAAGCAATGATGTTGGTGTTGTTTAACCTGGGTACACCCGCACCCCCTGGCTACTTTTTACTTGGATGGCGACTTCAGGTTTTCGGGAATACATTGCAAAGTAACTTGACACTGTGTTGATCAGTCAACACACATTTTTATTATAATGACAAGAAGAAAATTGCATTGACAGAGAAGGGAGCGTAACCTGTGCCCCCTCACATTGATTCTGTACCGGTACCCCATGTATATAGCCTCGCTACTGTTATTTTACTGCTGCTCTTTAATTATTTGTTATTGACTTTTTTGGTTATCTATTTTTTACTCAACACTTATTTTTCTTAAAACTGCATTGTTGGTTAAGGGCTTGTAAGTAAGCATTTCACTGTTGTATTCAGTGCATGTGACAAATAACATTTTGATTTGATTTGAATTAATGAATAAGGTAAGGGCTGTAACGTTAGCTAGCTACATTGCTAAGCAAGCCAGATTACCTATTAGTGGGGCGAACACACTCAAGTTCACATTTAAAGCTTTGAATAGAATGCTTAAAGAAAAATAACATTAATATTTTACTGTGTGGGTGGGTGTGTTGCTCTGATCTCTCTAGTGTGGTCGTTTTTATGTGTAAGTCTAGAGGGGTGATATCGTGCATGAATGCACATAAATGTGAATTAGTGTTTCGGTGTGTGTCCAGGGGTCATATTTGTGTGAAAATGCGTAGGCACATGAGCATGTATGTGCATTAGTATGAGTGTACATTTGTGTTTGTGTGTGTATGTATGTGTGTGTGTGTGTTTGTACTGGAGCATGTACTGTAGTGCGTGGCTGCAAGCCTGACAGCCCAATCGATCCAACATGAACAACCACTTTGGTGTTACTGGAAGGGTGGCTTAAATCAGTGTGACACACTCTCAGAGCCTTGCCCTTTAAATCTGATACGAAAATACAAAAATAATTAGGAATCAATGACAGATCTTTTAAAGGTATTTAAGAAAGCCATGCTCTTTGTGACTATACAGTAAATAGCCATTAGTCTGAGAGACATACAGAACTGGGCAGCGTGGGGAATGGGGGGAGGATGAGGTACATGGAGCGGGGTGGGGAGATTACCCAGGGAACATCTGGAGGGCTTAGTGCCCCTGGTTTCACACCAGCTCTGGGGAAACAGGGTAGGTTGGCTCCTCGTAAACTGATCTATTACCACAAGGTCAATGTCATCAGCTGTTCTGCAATGGGGAGAATCTGTATCTGTCTCTTAACCCCATCCACCCTTCTAACTCTCCCCTTCTCTCGTCCCCTTCTTCTCTACCCTTCACACTCCTCAGCTTCCCCTTTCTCTCCCTTCATCTGTTCCCTTCTCATCTCGCTCTCTCACCCTCTTTCCCTACCCTATTTACCCCTCTTGTCCTCCTCGCTCTCTCCCTCCCTCCTTCTTCCCCTATCATAGTACAGGAGGAGGTCATTCATGATGACAGTCCTGTCAGAGAGACAATAACGTTGAAGACACCCATACCCCAGGGCCTTCTGGGAGCTTTATTATATTGGGCTCATGTCAGCTAATATTTAGGGGGAAGAAAGAACCGCCGCCCCTATCATCATTCTACAACCATACACCATCTCCTACAAAGAGCTACTCCTCTATTATAAAAACCCTACATCAGTGTAACCAGTGTACCCTCTGTCATTCTAGAACCTCCATTCTTTCTTGGCATTGAGGATTTTCTAGGTCTGAGGTTGTTGATTGTTTAAAAGAAGGTGTTCCTAACTGTGCAAGCTGCAGGCTACACGACTAAGACTGTCTATCCCCATCCTCTACTGGGTAACTGTAAGGGGATTTCTGCTACCATGTCCGCAGACACTAAATAGTGTAGTGATAACGAATAAGTCTTTCTGTGGCTGTGAGTGAATTAGTTAAAGGTAGAGTCTAATGGAGTCACGGCCATTACCGTGCACCTCCTATCTGTGTTACTGGCCCATTGTGTGGCTCTAATCCTGTACTGTAGCTCGCACCATGGCAGATAAATGTGGCTTATCACTGCCCAAGGCTCTTGGTCCCATTCCGCCCTGCTCCAACTTACTGGCTGGGAGTCGATGGGCCTCACAGATGGCAGACGCTTCTATATGTGACGTATGAATGCTGTATACTAGCAGTATGTTCAACATGATCAATAGAAAGTGAGGGGGAGGGAGGAGGCTACAGGATTGAGCATGCATTCGTGGGCTTTCTCAGATAGTTATAGTCATAGACAGCTGCTGTTTCAAATCAAATCAAATCAAATTTTATTGGCCACAGGCGCCGAATACAACAGGTGTAGACATTACAGTGAAATGCTTATTTACAGCCCTTAACCAACAATGCATTTATTTTTTAATTAAAAAGTAAAATAAAACAACAACAACAAAAAAGTGTTGAGAAAAAAAGAGCAGAAGTAAAATAAAATAACAGTAGGGAGGCTATATATACAGGGGGGTACCGGTGCAGAGTCAATGTGCGGGGGGCTAGTTTGAGGTAATATGTACATGTGGGTAGAGTTAAAGTGACTATGCATAAATTATTAAGAGAGTAGCAGCAGCGTAAAAAGATGGGGGTGGGGGGGGCAGTGCAAATAGTCCGGGTAGCCATGATTAGCTGTTCAGGAGTCTTATGGCCTGGGGATAGAAGCTGTTGAGAAGTCTTTTGGACCTAGACTTGGCACTCCGGTACTGCTTGCCGTGCGGTAGCAGAGAGAACAGTCTATGACTAGGGTGGCTGGAGTCTTTGACAATTTTGAGGGCCTTCCTCTGACACCGCCTGGTATAGAGGTCCTGGATGGCAGGAAGCTTGGCCCCAGTGATGTACTGGGCCGTACGCACTACCCTCTGTAGTGCCTTGCGGTCGGAGGCCGAGCAGTTGCCATACCAGGCGGTGATGCAACCAGTCAGGATGCTCTCGATGGTGCAGCTGTATAATATTTTGAGGATCTGAGGACCCATGCCAAATCTTTTCAGTCTCCTGAGGGGAATAGGCTTTGTCGTGCCCTCTTCACGACTGTCTTGGTGTGTTTGGACCATGATAGTTTGTTGGTGATGTGGACACCAAGGAACTTGAAGCTCTCAACCTGTTCCACTACAGCCCCGTCGATGAGAATGGGGGCGTGCTCAGTCCTCTTTTTTTCCCTGTAGTCCACAATCATCTCCTTTGTCTTGGTCACGTTGAGGGCGATGCTTTATATGTCTGAGCAGTGTATGGGCCACTACTAGTATACCAATATAGCAGTAGGTTAACTGAGATTGATGATTATTGAGCGGAGAAGGTCACAGAGTTGCAGTAAGGTGGGTTATTAAAGGCTCAATGTAGACGTTTTTATTTCAATATTAAATCATTTCTGGGTAACAATTAAGTACCTTACTGTAATAGATTTCCATTAAAATGGCAAAAATAGCTTTTTAGCAAAAAACTATTCCTCAAGCAAGAATTTTGCTTGGACTGTCTGGGAGTGGTCTGAGTGGGGAGGGAAAACTAGCTGGCAGAGAGGTTTGGAACTCTATTCATTATTGGTCTATTAAAGCAATTGTACACGAGGGGGAGTGCTAAACAACTTTTTTAGCACGGCTGTGCTGTGGTCATAGGTACGAGGTGGAGCCGAGTACCGTAGATCAGCACAGCAGTGCTAAAAAAGTTGTTTTGCACAACGTTGAGTGTACAATTAATTTTCTACAACGGGTTACCAATTAAATAAAAAACTCTGCTGGCTGGCAACGCTCTCATCCCTTGCTTGCTAGCTAGCCAACTACGGCTAACACAGTTACGTCAAACTGTGCAGCTAGAATAACAGCAAAGTAGCTGTATTTCATTTCGTTTGGCCTGTTTTTCTACTGACATTTCTTTGTATATATCCATAAAAATGATACTGTTTCATGATTTCGACTGGCATGTTAATTCTCAATAGGACAGTGGAGATCGAATTTCAATATTGAAACAATGTTGCAAATGTGGAGACAGATAGCAACGTTTGTACAAACTCCCATTGTTGCAACCCAAATGTTAGGCTAGAAGCATTTGGGAAATAATGTCTAGCTGCTTTTTACAGTGGAGATCAAGTTAATGAATTGGCTGGCTGGGCTGATGGGACAGTGGATGTGCAGAGATTTCTCAGATGGAACAGAAAACAAGATTCCCATTTTAAGTCATAGGCTGACCTGTGCTAAACAGGTTTTTTAGTATGGCTTAGAACACGTTTCAACCAATCACAATGCTTGTTTTGACCAACCCGTTGTAGAATAACCAATTTACCGCATGGTGATGTCACCATGGAAAACAGTAACTCCTGCTCATGCAAACCTGCTGATTAAAAGGCCCTGTGTAGATTGTATTTTCAACCAGAAACTATCAGGAAATAACACGTATAACATTTTGTCACACTTTCACATTGTTAGTTTCGTCATCTGTGACAATATGATATAAAACACAGGAAAAACAGCATTTTGACTGCACTGGTCATTAATGTCTATGGGACATCATGAAAATGACCTCTCACATGGTGTCTGAACCTGTCTGACACAATTATGTCTCATAAAAATATCTGCATCCGATATAGCAGACAGTTACTGTATCAAGGGTTGTTTAGGTGGTCTAGAGACTGCCACCAATCATTCACCTATTTTTCTATTTTAAATCTCTCATAGATAAAGAAGGTCAACAGTCACGGGGCAAAGCAAACAGTGACCAGTCTCATGACAGATCAACTGACAGAGGTTTGGATAAAATCATCCCCCTGACTAAATCAGGTTTGCCAAGCATTTCCAAGAAAAAGAAACAGACACATCACGATTAGGGGCTCTGTTTATTCTCATTAAACCTCTCTCGGATTTCCCCCTCCTATTCTCCTCTCACCACCCTCTCCCTTTCTCCCTCCTTCCCTAGCTGCCTAATTTGAAGGGTCCTTTCAGAGTCCACATCACAATGCCAGCCTCAGTGCCCTGGATCCACCCGCTGCCCAATTTCCGCCCGCTACCTCACCTCCCCTCCCGGTGCCCATAAAGTGCCAGTGGAGGGGTGTCACTATCTCCTGTACATAGTGAGATTTACACTCCAACCCCCTCCATCTAGCCAATTAGCCCTGGCCACCCGCCATGCCACTGCACCAGTCCCTGTGTGTGTGTGTGTGTGTGTGTGTGTATTCACAATGGAGTTGGCACCTGCAGGCAGACAGAGCCACACACCAGGACACCAGTCAAGCACCAGTAACAGCATTCTACTGAAGACTTGCTCCCAGCATTAATATGGCTCTAAAATCAGCTTCTCTGTATTCACAGAGAAAGAGTGATGTAAGTGGGGTAAGTACATAGGAATAAGTGGATTAATGTGTTCATTAAGTGGGGGCTGATTCTTGTGTTACTGCAGACAGGAGGTTTTCATGTGTTTACTCAGAAGGGCCTCGTATTTTAGACCTCAATCACACAGCCTAAGTATAAAAACATGTTAGCTACATTTTGGATAAGGCCATCTGGCTTCTAGAAAGCCAATCTTAAGACTCAATTCAGTCCCAGATGCTAAGTAGCAACTGGACTATATAATGAAGGAATCCAGGGTCTGTCGGAAATCGTAGTCCTTGTGAAGTAAATGTCATCTTAAGGACTTTATTTTCTTTGCCCTAATCTCCGTAATAAACACCAGTCTTTAGCTGACTGAAAGCAAAGTGTGGGGATTCATTTAGCTCTCAAGATATGTTTTTCCAAACAGATGAGGTGTCAAACAGACGGGGTGTCAAACTCACTCAGAGAGGGAGTTCTTCAGACCCTCTCCCCTCCCAGAACTGGAGTAATCGCTAAACTTGAGCAGCAAAACACTGTCGCAGAATTTAACCAAATCTGCTGAATCCCAATATGGAGGGATTTGAGGAGAGGCGTTAAACAAGGAAGGGCGAGAGAGAGAGAGAGAGAGAGAGAGAGAGAGAGAGAGAGAAAAAGAATGAGAGAGAGAAAGAATGAGAGAGAGAGGAGAGAGAGAGAGAGAGAGAGAGCGAGAGAGAGAGAGAGAGAGAGAGAGAGAGAGCGAGAGAGACAAAATGGGACAAACACCAAATTGAGACTGCAGTCTCCATGTACAGTGGCTTGCGAAAGTATTCACCCCCCTTGGCATTTTTCCTATTTTGTTGCCTTACAACCTGGAATTAAAATGGATTTTTGGGGGGTTTGTATCATTTCATTTACACAACATGCCTACCACTTTGAAGATGTAAAATATTTTGTCTTTTGAAACAAACAAGAAATAAGACAAAAAAACAGAAAACTTGTGCGTGCATAACTATTCAACCCCCCAAAGTCAATACTTTGTAGAGCCATCTTTTGCAGCAATTACAGCTACAAGTCTCTTGGGGTATGTCTCTATAAACTTGGCACATCTAGCCACTGGGATTATTGCCCATTCTTCAAGGCAAAACTGCTCCAGCTCCTTCAAGTTGGATGGGTTCCGCTGGTGTACAGCAATCTTTAAGTCATACCACAGATTCTCAATTGGATTGAGGTCTGGGCTTTGAATAGGCCATTCCAAGACATTTCAATGTTTCCCCTTAATCCACTCAAATGTTGCTTTAGCAGTATGCTTAGGGTCATTGTCGTGCTGGAAGGTGAACCTCCGTCCCAGTCTCAAATCTCTGGAAGACTGAAACAGGTTTCCCTCAAGAATTTCCCTGTATTTAGCACCATCCATCATTCCTTCAATTCTGACCAGTTTCCCAGTCCCTGCCGATGAAAAACATCCCAACATAATGATAATTCCACCACCATGCTTCACCGTGGGGATGGTGTTCTCGGGGTGATGAGAGGTGTTGGGTTTGCGCCAGACATAGCATTTTCTTTGATGGCCAAAAAGCTCAATTTTAGTCTTATCTGACCAGAGTACCTTCTTCCATATATTTTGGGAGTCTCCCACATTCCTTTTGGCGAACACCAAACGTGTTTGCTCCTTTTTTTCTTTAAGCAATGGCTTTTTTCTGGACACTCTTCCGTAAAGCCCAGCTCTGTGGAGTGTATGGCTTAAAGTGGTCCTATGGACAGACACTCCAATCTCCGCTGTAGAGCTTTGCAGCTCCTTCAGGGTTATCTTTGGTCTCTTTGTTGCCTCTCTGATTAATGCTCTCCTTGCCTGGTCCGTGAGTTTTGGTGGGCGGTCCTCTCTTGGCAGGTTTGTTGTGGTGCCATATTCTTTCCATTTTTTAATAATGGATTTAATGGTGTTCCGTGGGATGTTCAAAGTTTCAGATATTTTTTTATAACCCAACCCTGATCTGTACTTCTCCACAACTTTGTCCCTGACCTGTTTGGAGAGCTCCTTGGTCTTCATGGTGCCGCTTGCTTGGTGGTGCCCCTTGCTTAGTGGTGTTGCAGACTCTGGGGCCTTTCAGAACAGGTGTATATTTACTGAGATCATGTGACAGATAATGTGAAACTTAGATTGCACAGAGGTGGACTTTATTTAACTAATTATGTGACTTCTGAAGGTAATTGGTTGCACCAGATCTTATTTAGGGGCTTCATAGCAAATGGGGTGAATACATATGCACGCACCACTTTTCCGTTATTTATTTAGTATAATTCTTTTTAACAAGTTATTTTTTTTATTTCACTTCACCAATTTGGACTATTTTGTGTATGTCCATTACATGAAATCCAAATAAAAATCCATTTAAATTACAGGTTGTAATGCAACAAAATAGGAAAAACGCCAAGGGGGATGAATACTTTTGCAAGGCACTGTACAACGTAAAAGACCAAATAGTGCATGCAGAGCAGAATTAGGTCAATAATTATCAAAGAGCCGTTAAATTCTACAACCACCTAAAAGGAAGCGATTCCCAAACCTTCGATAACAAAGCCATCACCTACAGAGAGATTAACCTAGAGTAGAGTCCCCTAAGCAAGCTGGTCCTGGTGCTCTGTTCACAAACACAAACAGACCCCACAGAGTCCCTGGACAGCAACACAATCAGACACAACCAAATCATGAGAAAACAAAAAGATAATTACTTGACACATTGGAAAGAATTAACCAAAAAACAGAGCAAACTGGAATGCTATTTGGCCCTAAACAGAGAGTACACAGTGGCAGAATACCTGACCACTGTGACTAACCCAAAATTAAGGAAAGCTTTAACTATGTACAGGGGCGGCAGGTAGCTTAGTGGGTAAGAGCGTTGTGCCAGTAACCGAAAGGTCGCTGGTTCTAATCCCCGAGCCGACTAGGTGAAAAATCTGTCGATGTGCCCTTAAGCAAGGCACTTAACCCTAATTGCTCCTGTAAGTCGCTCTGGATAAGAGCGTCTGCTAAATGACGTAAATGTAAATGTAAATGTAATGTACAGACTCAGTGAGCATAGCCTTGCTATTGAGAGAGGCCGCTGTAGACAGGCTATGTGCACACTGCCCAAAAAATGAAGTGGAAACTGAGCTGCACTTCCTAACCTTCTGCCAAATGTATGACCATATTAAATAAACATATTTCCCGCTGATTACACAGACCCACAAATCCAAATTTGATAAACTCCCATATATAAAAAAGTATTTGATCCCCTGCTGATTTTGTACGTTTGCCCACTGACAAAGACATGATCAGTCTATAATTTTAATGGTAGGTTTATAACAGAATAACAACAAAAAAATCCAGAAAAACGCATGTCAAAAATGTTATAAATTGATTTGCATTTTAATGAGGGAAATAAGTATTTGACCCCTCTGCAAAACATTACTTACTACTTGGTGGCAAAACCCTTGTTGGCAATCACAGAGGTCAGACCTTTCTTGTAGTTGGCCACCAGGTTAGCACACATCTCAGGAGGGATTTTGTCCCACTCCTCTTTGCAGATCTTCTCCAAGTCACTAAGGTTTCGAGGCTGACGTTTGGTAACTCGAACCTTCAGCTCCCTCCACAGATTTTCTATGGGATTAAGGTCTGGAGACTGGCTAGGCCACTCCAGGGCCTTCATGTGCTTCTTCTTGAGCCACTCCTTTGTTGCCTTGGCCGTGTGTTTTGGGTCATTGTCATGCTGGAATACCCATCCACAACCCATTTTCAATGCCCTGGCTGAGGGAAGGAGGTTCTCAGCCAAGATTTGACAGTACATGGCCCCGTCCATCGTCCCTTTGATGCGGTGAAGTTGTCCTGTCCCCTTAGCAGAAAAACACCCCCAAAGCATAATGTTTCCACCTCCATGTTTGACAGTGGGGATGGTGTTCTTGGGGTCATAGGCAGCATTCCTCCTCCTCCAAACACAGTAAGTTGAGTTGATGCCAAAGAGCTCCAACACTTTCACCCAGTTCTCCTCTGAATCATTCAGATGTTCATTGGCAAACTTCAGACGAGCCTGTATATGTGCTTTCTTGAGCAGGGGGACCTTGCGGGCGCTGCAGGATTTCAGTCCTTCACGGCGTAGTGTGTTACCAATTGTTTTCTTGGTGATTATGGTCCCAGCTGCCTTGAGATCATTGACAAGATCCTCCCGTGTAGTTCTGGGCTGATTCCTCACTGTTCTCTTGATCATTGCAACTCCACGAGGTGAGATCTTGCATGGAGCCCCAGGCCGAGGGAGATTGACAATTATTTTGTGTTTCTTCCATTTGCGAATAATCGCACCAACTGTTGTCACCTCACCAAGTTGCTTGGCGATGGTCTTGTAGCCCATTCCAGCCTTGTGTAGGTCTACAATCTTGTCCCTGACATCCTTGGAGAGCTCTTTGGTCTTGGCCATAGTGGAGAGTTTGGAATCTGATTGATTGATTGCTTCTGTGGACAGGTGTCTTTTATACAGGTAACAAACTGAGATTAGGAGCACTCCCTTTAAGAGTGTGCTCCTAATCTCAGCTCGTTACCTGTATAAAAGACACCTGGGAGCCAGAAATCTTTCTGATTGAGAGGGGGTCAAATACTTATTTCCCTCATTAAAATGCAAATCAATTTATAACATTTTTGACATGCGTTTTTCTGGATTTTTTTGTTGTTATTCTGTCTCTCACTGTTCAAATAAACCTACCATTAAAATTATAGACTGATCATTTGTTTGTCAGTGGGCAAACGTACAAAATCAGCAGGGGATCAAATACTTTTTTCCCTCACTGTATTAGGTGAAATACCAGTGTGCCATCACAGCAGCAAGATTTGTGACCTGCTGCCACAAGAATAGGGCATCCAGTGAAGAACAAACACCATTGTAAATACAACCCATATTTTCCCTTTTGTACTTTAACTATTTGCACATTGTTACAACACTGTGCATAGCCATAAAATTACATTATATTCCTTTGAAACTTTTGTGAGTGTAATGTTTACTCTTCATTTCTGATTGTTTATTCCACTTTTGTTTATTATCTATTGCACTTGCTTTGGCAATGTAAAAATATGTTTCCCATGCCAATAAAGCCCTTTGAATTTAATTGAGCCAGAGAGAGAGAGAGAGAGA
Organism: Coregonus clupeaformis; assembly: GCF_020615455.1. Classification (NCBI taxonomy): domain Eukaryota; kingdom Metazoa; phylum Chordata; class Actinopteri; order Salmoniformes; family Salmonidae; genus Coregonus; species Coregonus clupeaformis. The sequence goes on along the minus strand of NC_059221.1, from coordinate 33,008,768 downwards.
GAGAGATGGGAACTCACAGTATGTTTTGTGATTTTCTGTTGACAAAATAAGACTTTGAGAAACTACAAAAATAGGACAGGAGAGAGAGACAAGATCAGTTTTTGGGCTGGTGGTGGGGAGGGGTAGTAAGCAATTAATGGAAAAACACAAAACTATAATGACCTAAGCGTGTACTATTGTATCTTCCCATCTTGTACTGCAGTAGGGCTACACCCTGCCCATTTTACATGGAAACCAGTGGAGTGTGCGGAGGAGCGGGGTGACATGGGAGAACTTGGGAAGGTTGAAAACCAGGCGGGCTGCAGCGTTCTGGATAAGTTGTCTCCTCTTGGACTGCAGTAGGGCTACATCCTGCCCCTCTCCTGTCCCTCCTGTCCCTCTCCTGTCCCTCCTGTCCCTCTCCTGTCCCTCCTGTCCCTCTCCTGTCCCTCCTGTCCCTCTCCTGTACCTCCTGTCCCTCCTGTCCCTCTCCTGTCCCTCCTGTCCCTCTCCTGTCCCTCCTGTCCCTCCTGTCCCTCTCCTGTCCCTCCTGTCCCTCCTGTCTCTCCTGTCCCTCCTGTTCCTCCTGTTCCTCCTTCCCTCTCCTGTCCCTCCTGTCCCTCCTGTCCCTCCTGTCCCTCTCCTGTCCCTCCTGTCACTCATGTCCCTCTTGTCCCTCTCCTGTCCCCCTCCTGTCCCTCCTGTCCCTCCTGTCCCCCTCCTGTCCCTCCTGTCCCTCTCCTGTCCATCCTGTCCCTCCTATCCCTCCTGTCCCTCCTGTCCCTCTCCTGTCCCTCCTGTCTCTCCTGTCCCTCCTTCCCTCTCCTGTCCCTCCTGTCCCTCCTGTCCCTCCTGTCTCTCCTGTCCCTCCTGTCTCTCCTGTCCCTCCTGTCCCTCCTGTCCCTCCTGTCCCTCTCCTGTCCCTCCTGTCCCTCTCCTGTCCCTCCTGTCCCTCTCCTGTCCCTCCTGTCTCTCCTGTCCCTCCTGTCCCTCCTTCCCCCTCCTGTCCCTCCTGTCCCTCCTGTCCCTCCTGTCCCTCCTGTCCCTCCTGTCCCTCCTTCCCTCCTCAACAGCCTCCTCATTATTATCCCCTTCATCCCTCCTGCCAAGGGAACACAACCCTTCAGATCAAACAGGACAATCTAAACGTCCCCCTATCTTTCTTTCTCTTTCTGTCCCTCTCTTAGTGTCAGTCAGCCGGGCTCAGAGCTCCCCACCTCGCCGAGGGGGCCGGCCTCCTTTCAACCTGCCTGCTCCTCTCGTTATTTCAATCTCTTCACTGCTGGCTCAGCCATGACACGCACCCAGACAGTACACACAGGCAAATCCACGCATGTGCACACACACACACCCACCAACACACACTGTATACACATTCCCTGCTAATTGGCTCTTATCTGTCCCTCAGCAGACAAGAGGGCAGGCGGATGGCAAGGCTGGCGCTTTCAGGCAAGGGAGGGATGCCAGATCTGATGTGAGATGAGAGGCACGCCACTGACGCCAGGGCTGGGCGATGGGCACGTGCTGCCAGTCTCAGGACCTAGTGCCTGTACGTTGTGTAATGAATCCCAGTGCTGCAGCATAAATGCCTTGAGTTGCACCCATTACTAAAGCAACAACTTACCTGTAACCACAGTAGATATACTATAGCTAATGTCTGATATGTTTGCCTAGAGGCTATAAGTTTTACTCAAGTATGATCTGCCTTTCACCAGCAGCGGTTGTTAACCTTTCCCTCCATCATGCCACAGCAGACCCATGTTGACTACAATGCTTCCCACAGTTGTCAAGTTGGCTGGATGTCCTTTGGGTGGTGGACCATTCTTAATACACACGAGAAAATGTTGAGCGTGAAAAACCCAGCAGCGTTGCAGTTCTTGACACAAACCGGTGTGCCTAGCACCTACTACCATACCCTGTTCAAAGGCACTTAAATATTTTGTCTTGACCATTCACCCTCTGAATGGCACACATACACAATCCATGTCTCAATTGTCTCAAGGCTTAAAAATCCTTCTTTAACCTGTCTCCTCCCCTTCACCTACACTGATTGAAGTGGATTTAACAAGTGACATCAATAAGGGATCATAGACTTCACCTGATCAGTCTTTGTCATGGAAAGAGCACATAATGTTTTGTACACACAGTGTATATTCTTGTGCATATATATTTTTTTACGATGTGCATTTGTTTTATATGACAGTAGAACTGCATTGTTGAGGAAGAACTTGAAGAGCTTGCAAGCAAGCATTTCACTGTACTGTTTACACCTGCTGTATCCTGTGCACGTGACAAATAAACTCAGATTTTATTTGTGAAGGTGAAAGAGAGTGTGTGTGTGTGAAGTGTGCGCCAGTGATTGTGTAGCTGAGCATGTGCAAGTGTAATTTTTATTGCATTCATGCACATATTGTAGTCTACGTAAGGATCTGATCTCATATACCCAGTCTATACCTATTATCAAATCCAATCACGAATTGTCTAACAAACTAATCCAGTCATGGTTAGTGGTGGTTAACTAAAATCTAGATCCAATCAAGTTATGATTACATATACTGCCTTTAGACAGGCAGCCCAATTCTGATCTTTTTTTTCACTAATTGGTCTTTTGACCAATCAGATCAGCTCTGAAAAAGATCTGATGTGAAAAGATCTGATGTGATTGGTCAAAAGACCAATTAGTGGAAAAAGATCAGAATTGGGCTGCCAGTGTGAACGCAGCCAATGTGTCTTTTGTGCATATAGTCTACATGTAGTCTATATTAGTCTGTATGCAAACTTGTATCTACAGTATGATGTGGCAACTGAATCTATTCTTTCTCCCTCTTTTACTCGTCTCACCTCTCTCATCTCCTGGGTGATGGAGGCCAGGCGTTCGTTCTCTGACTGGGTGTTGGTGAGGACATTACGGGCCTGGCGGAGCTCCGTCTGCAGCTCCAGGACCCGCTGCTCGTAATAGGCCTCCTTACACACCGCCTCCTGGATCAGAGACTCCTCCCTGCTCTCCCCGTCTGCAGCCACCTTCTTATGGTTGGAGTAGACTTGTCCAAACGCCTGGAGAGAGAGAGAGAGGTTAGGGTTTGGTGAATGCAGTAGACAGGCTACTGTAGGCATATGTTGAGAAAAGCACATGCATGTGTACACTATTTCAGAGAGTTCTAGAATGTAGGATTTACTCAGCTGATCTCCTGAGCTATTTTTCCCATTTGGAATTTCGGCCATTTCGAAATGAGCCTAGTTTTACAGCTGAGGTTCAGCTGGGGACAGAACAGAGAGGAGAGAGAAGTGTTGCACCAATAACCCTGCCACCTAAAATAGTCTACCCTGGAGAGATAACCACTCAGTCATAGCAGTTTCCATCTGGATGCCGTCATCCCCCTCTCCCGTCTCTATCCCTCCTTCCATCATTCTCCTCTCCTGCCCCTACCGACCTCACTCCTCTCCCTCCCCCTTTCTACCCGCTGCACATGCTCACCAGAGACCCAGAAGAAGGCAGTTCTAACAAAACAGAAGATTTAGGCTATAGGACACCTCCTGGACAAATATCACCGTCCCTCTCTGATTATAGAATTTAGTCTAATGCTCTTAAGGTCATTTAGGAGTACAGGCAGATCAAATGAGGAAATCATCCAAATTCCCCAGATTGAAAGTAGCAGATGGAGTTTAGAAAGGGAAGATGACTACTACCTCAGAGACAATGTTAGCAGGTTGGCAATTATTAGGATGACTCATGTACTGGAGGCAGCTCTGCAGGGTAGTCACTAGCTGGCATAGCCACAAAGTCAGAAAATCTGATTTTAAACCTAAATCTAACCTTAACCACAATGCCAACCTTATGCCTAACCCAAATCCTAACTGTACATTTTTATTTTCATGATTTTTTACGATATATAATTTGGACTTTGTAGCTGGGCCATCTAGTGGAAATCCCTCAGCTCTGCCTCCAGGACAAGATTAATCCCAATAAACGTTGACCTGCGGCGTGTAGAGTGTGACAGTGTGAGAGGGCTTGTATTCACTAGTCTGTTTTGTTTAACTGATTCTATTGGGGTGTGTGACGGCGTGTTTATTCACTATTAATGGTTGCCGCTCTCTGGACTTTGACCTTAATTTCTTAATGGACCACGAGGCAGCCCTTTTACAGTGCCTGTTCAGAAGTGTCCAGCCACACAGAGACACTCTAGGTTAGGCGTCTCTCTGTCTGTCTCTCTGTCTGTCTCTCTGTCTGTCTGTCTCTCTGTCTGTCTCTCTGTCTATCTCTCCATATATCTCTCCGTCTATCTCTGTCTCTCTCTCACTGTCTCTCTCACTCTCTGAAAATAAAAATCATCTGATTACATTTCCAATGCTCAACAGCAGTGATCTAACCGACAGAGATTTTAATTTCTCAGCTGGACTACAATCCCCATGTCTGGATTCACCTGAGGCAATCAGACATTTGACCTCCCCCTCACTCTCTCTCTAACCCCGACACACACTCTACACATTCACTCTACAGTACACACACGCACGTGACTGCAGACGGATTTTCTAGTTTTACTGAGTTTTATTGTAATCCCAGTAATTCCTTCCTATAGAGAAAAAAGGAAATCTGCACTTTAAAATTACAATTATGAAATTGACCTAGTTACAGACAAAAAAACGAGTTCAGCGGTTACAGCCAGACATGACAATGACCTCATGTCTAGTGCATTTCTGTGTTGGGGAGAGATAGAGGGTGGAGGAAAGTAGATGGCATCGTTGATCAGATAAACATTTCAGTTGAGAACAACGGTATGCTTTCACTGGAAGCCTGGAATGGCTCTAGAATGGTGGAATGGTTCTTCTGGCTATAGCATGGAACAAGAAGTCACCTTAGCTAGCACACCCACCCACAGCCCTGGAGAGGCTTTAGAAGAATGTAAACACAGGACTCATGGAATTGGATGTCTCTTATGAACATGTCCCTTCATGCCCCTCTGAAGACCAGCACTGCGTTAGGTTTCCACACAGACTCAACACCAGAGACCTTGGGCTACCATAATTGATGATAAATGACCACACTTATAATACGTCTACATCCTGTATCCACACGCTATGAGTTATACCACACACACCATACAGTGTGCCCCAAATCTAGCCCCCCCCAAACCTCATCAACCGCACCCCCTCTTTGATTAGATTGTCATTAAAAGTAGGGATTAACCCAATCAGAAAGTAGGGGAATCCTATCACTATAATCTTGGTGTTTGTGGTGGGGATTGTGGGGGACACTGACCAGGGGGGCAGGCAGGCAGGCTTCAAACGGGGGGCACCCAGCCAATATCCGCTGACCCAAGCCCCTTAATCTCAACCCCTACGTCTTTAGTTACTTTTTGGGGGGAGGTAGGAGCGCACGCAATCCCTAATGTTAATGCGGCATCCCAGACACCCACCCTAAAAATGCATCAATACAGCACCATATGTTTTAGTTAACTGTGAGAGGATGTGAGTGGGAATTAGCACATTGTGATATGGCCAATAAAATGGGCATACATGATAACACACATAGATCTGTATGGTAGATGACAACTGACTTTAAGAGAAAAAATCAGTCCGATTTTTGTGGTACCATGTGAAAACGAGATACAAGCTCCAGCATGTTGAAAGGGAATGGGAGAAGACAGAAGCCACAAGAGGTTTGGCCCTATGAAGCCACAAGGGTCTGATTCCAGATGAACCCATATATTATGGGATGGATCTAACCAGACTACATGCTGGGTTCTGATCCCTATAGGCCCCCAGGCAGACCGCAAGGCACATCATCACAGTTAGCTTCATCATCATGTGATGTTCTGAGGACGCAGATGATGTGGTGTCATCTCTGACCTTCCTCTCAATCTGTCTGCTTCTCTTTCTCACCATCTCTCGTTCTCTCTTTCATTCCTTCCCTTTCTATAACAGACAGAATCACAGGGGATATGATTACTAGTCATATGAGAGAGAAACTTGTGACTGATCTTCAAAGGGTAGGAGATTCGTACAGCTAATGATTTCTGTCTGGACTCTCGTGAGTAAGATTTCTAATTAATTAATCACACAAACTTGAAACTGTAGTTACTGGATATAAAGATCTGGTGCGGACAGAGGCCTGTTTTTGGTATCAACTAGCAGGTTCCAAAAAATGTGGACTGAGTATGACAACCAGGAAATTGGAGAATATGATTGGCCAACAGATCAGCAAACAAATCCTCCATTGCTCAATAGTTAAGACAGAACTTATTTGGACTCTTTTGTTAGTCATATCTGTTATATGATCCTAGACACAGTTCCTGGTGAGGATGATTGTCTACAGGTTAGAGTAGGGTACTAGGGAGGGCAGGTTAGAGTAGGGTACTAGGGAGGGCAGGTTAGAGAAGGGTACTAGGGAGGGCAGGTTAGAGTAGGGTACTAGGGAGGGCAGGTTAGAGTAGGGTACTAGGGAGGGCAGGTTAGAGAAGGGTACTAGGGAGGGCAGGTTAGAGTAGGGTACTAGGGAGGGCAGGTTAGAGAAGGGTACTAGGGAGGGCAGGTTAGAGAAGGGAACTAGAGAGGGCAGGTTAGAGTAGGGTACTAGGGAGGGCAGGTTAGAGAAGGGTACTAGGGAGGGCAGGTTAGAGTAGGGTACTAGGGAGGGCAGGTTAGAGTAGGGTACTAGGGAGGGCAGGTTAGAGAAGGGTACTAGGGAGGGCAGGTTAGAGAAGGGTACTAGGGAGGGCAGGTTAGAGTAGGGTACTAGGGAGGGCAGGTTAGAGAAGGGTACTAGGGAGGGCAGGTTAGAGTAGGGTACTAGGGAGGGCAGGTTAGAGAAGGGTACTTGGGAGGGCAGGGTCAAAGAGCTCAACCTTGTTCTTCTACTCCAACAACCATCATCCCCTCATTTACATTTTTACATTTTAGTCATTTAGCAGACGCTCTTATCCAGAGCGACTTACAGTTAGTGAGTGCATACATTAAAAAAATAATAATAATTCATACTGGCCCCCAGTGGGAATCGAACCCACAACCCTGGCGTTGCAAACACCATGCTCTACCAACTGAGCTACACGGGACCTCATCCCCCCCTCTCACACACCATCTTCCTCTAAACCTGTGACTAAAGAGCAGGGTAGAAAGGGAACGGGTTGCTCTTCATGCTCTCTAACAGGTTTAAACAAATCAATATTTTAAACCTTTAAGAAGCAGAGCCTGTGATGTCAAACTGAACCCCAGCTGTCTGAGATACTCTATTTTTTCCCTCATGTTCCAATGGGAGAGAAGCAGGCTTCTTGTTAGAGAGGGTTGAGCAGGACCAACATTGCGGGTGGAAGAGGGGAGAGATCCTCCAGAGATACAGCAAGACCTTCAGAAGCAGAAGATCAAACTAGCAGAAGACTAAGTTAAGCCTCTTCTCTGTTCTCTCTCTACATGTGTATGCACTGCTGCAGTCCACTGAGAAAGGCCTGTGGTGAACTAATCAATGCCAGTTTTTTAACAAACATTGCCTCAGGACCAAACCCTGTTAGAGCCCATACTATCCAGATCAATCCTATTCAGGTTTGGATCAGCTTCCCCAATCTCTGACCTTGTGATGATCCTTAAACTCCTGTTTAACCCCACACTGCTATCCCCTCCATCTTCCATCACAAACAAACAGACAACAACAAATGAATGACAACCCCTGTCGTTCTCTGCAAACATCAAAGCAGTGACTTGCTCCTGCAGGTTCATGCTCTAAAACAGTGTTTCTCAAACTCGGTCCTCGGGACCCCAAGGGGTGCACATTTTGGTTTTTGCCCTAGCACTACACAGCTGATTAGAATAATCAACTAATCATCAAGCTTTAATTATTTGAATCAGCTGTTTAGTGCTAGGGCAAAAAACCAAATGTGCACCCCTTGGGGTCCTGTGGACCAAATTTGAGAAACACTGCTCTACAACGTCTGTGGAGTACGACCTTTCCTCACACAGGAAGCAGCACAGGTCCTAATCCAGGCACTTGTCATCTTCCGTCTAGACTACTACTCTGTTGGCTGGGCTCCCCGCTTGTGCCATCAAACCCCTGCAACTTATCCAGAATGCCGCAGCCCAACTGGCGTTCAACCTTCCTAAATTCTCCCATGTCACCCCGCTCCTCCGCACACTCCACTGTCTTCCAGTCGAAGCTTGCATCATCTTCAAGACCACTGTACTTACCTACGGAGCAGCAAGAGGAACTGCCCTTCCCTACCTTCAGGCTATGCCCAAACCAAACATCCCAACCCGAGCACTCTGTTCCACCACCTCTGGTCTTTTGGCCCTCCCACCCCTCCCTCCCAGCTGGCGCTCAGCCAAGTCAAAGCTCTTCTCTGTCCTGATGGAACAAGCTTCCCCCTAAAGTCAGGACAGCAGAGTCTCTGCCCATCTTCCAAAAACGTCTTAACCCCCCTTTGAAGAGTATCTTAAATAACTCTCATGGTGCCCCAGAGGTCAGACGGGCTAACCTTGGCTATCCTGTAAGCCTTTGGAACTCATTGACCCTTGGTGATCGTATTGACCATGTACTTGAACAATACTGGTGAAGAGACAGCCAGACAGACGGACAGAGATAAACAACAAGTGGAAATAGAACAAGAGAAAGAGTACAAAAAGCAAGAAAGAGAACACATATCTGGAAAATGTAAATCATAAAATAAAATACAATATTGACATCAAAAGGAAGCTAGCAAGGGGAAAGTGTTTAAAAGGAGATTGATAAAGAGAGAGAGAGAGAGAGACACAGACAGACAGACTGACTGAAAAACAGAGAGAGAGAGAGAGAGAGAGAGCAGAGAGAGAGAGAGAGAGAGAGAGAGAGAGAGAGAGAGAGAGAGAGAGAGAGAGAGAGAGAGAGAGAGAGAGAGAGAGAGAGAGAGAGAGAGAGAGAGAGAGAGAGAGAGGGAGAGAGCAAGAGAGGGAAGGAAAGATCTAAGTGTTTTCTGGCCCCTGCATTGCAGTCTCCACTGGGGCTGGATGGATGTGAGTAGCATACTGACCTAGAGAGTGGTCAGTCAGCACACACAACACAAACACACTGCTGTACTGCAGAAAAATAACACAGAAATAGCCTCATAAGCTTAACAACAAACCCAAGACTGTTCACTATGACAGTATCTCTATGCCAGATTATGATAGCTAAACGAATGGTACACACCCTGGCTGTATCAGATAAGACAGCATTGGGTACTCTCACAGGGCAATACCACACTGGCAGGGCACAACACACAACACACCCATCAGGCCACCACCACCAGCACCAACAGTACAGCCCAGAAACGTGAGAGAGAAGACCTTTGGACCAGCAACAGAGTGAGACAGAGAGATTTGAAGACAAACACACTATCAGCTTCAAATAGGTCTAGATTGATTATGGAAACAAAAATACTGACAACCAGGGTTAAACCAGTTAAATACTTTAATTGACACACACACTAACCAGTTTATACAGTAACACTCACTCACTCACTCACTCACTCACACACACACACACACACACACACACACACACACACACACACACACACACACACACACACACACACACACACACACACACACACACACACACACACACACACACACACAGCTCTGGCATGCAGAGGCAGTAGTGTTATATAATGAGAGAGAGGGCCTGTACTGGTTACTCAGACAGGCAGTCAGTCACACAGCAGTTGTATATCAATGATGTCGCTCTTGCTGCTGGTGACTCTCAGATCCACTTCTACGCAGATGACACCATTTTGTATACATCTGGCCCTTCATTGGACACTGTGTTAACAAACCTCCAAACGAGCTTCAATGCCATACAACACTCCTTCCGTAGCCTCCAACTGCTCTTAAACGCTAGTAAAACTAAATGCATGTTCTTCAATCGAATAGAATCACTACTCTCGGCAGGTCTGACTTTGAGTATGTGGACAACTACAAATACCTATGTGTCTGGTTAGAGTGTAAACTCTCCTTCCAGACTCACATTAAGCATCTCCAATCCAAAGTTAAATCTAGAATCGGCTTCCTATTTCGCAACAAAGCCTCCTTCACTCATGCTGCCAAACATGCCCTCGTAAAACTGACTATCCTACTGATCCTTGAGTTCGGCAATGTAATTTACAAAATAGCCTCCAACACTCTACTCAGCAAATTGGATGTAGTCTTATCACAGTGCCATCTGTTTTGTCACCAAAGCCCCATATACTACCCACCATTGTGACCTGTATGCTCTCATTGGCTGGCCCTCACTACATATTCGTCACCAAACCCACTGGCTCCAGGGCGTCTATAAATCACTGCTAGGCAAATCCCCGCCTTATTTTAGCTCATTGGTCACCATAGCAACACCCACCCGTAGTATGCGCTCCAGCAGGTATATCTCACTGGACATCCCCAAAGCCAACACCTCCTTTGGCCGCCATTCCTTCCAGTTCTCTACTGCTAATGACTGGAACGAACTGCAAAAATCTCTGAAGCCGGAGACTCTTATCTCCCTCACTAACTTTAAGCATCAGTTGTCAGAGCAGCTTACTGATCACTGCACCTGTACACAGCCCATCTGTAATTAGCCCACCCAACTACCTCATCCCCATATTGTTATTTATTTTGCTCATTTGCACCCCAGTATCTCTATTTGCACATCTTCTTCTACACATCTATCACTCCAGTGTTAATACTTAATTGTAATTATTTTGCACTATGGCCTATTTATTGCCTTACCTCCATAACTTACTACATTTGCACACACTGTATATAGATTTTCTATTGTGTTATTGACTGTATGTTTAGTTTTATCCCATGTGTAACTCTGTGTTGTTGTTGTTTTTATCGCACTGCTTTGCTTTATCTTGGCCAGGTCGCAGTTGTAAATGAGAACTTGTTCTCAACTGGCTTACCTGGTTAAATAAAGGTGAAATATATAAATAAATAAATATCAGTGACTTGACCCTGCATGCCTCTGTAGTGCCTCAGCTCCCTGAAGACTGCTCAGTGTTTCAGTGCAGTGCCGCCTCTGCCTATACGCAGACTATGCGGTGTGTGTAGGGCCCCACGGCCACTAGGGCCCTCCGAATTTGGTCGTGCATCAGCAGTTTTCCACTTGTTATGTCAGTCACTGACAGTCACTCAATTAGCCCATGTCAGCAGTGCTCTGCCAATTCGCAGAGGGGGCCCCTGATACGCATGCGTGGCCAACACATAGAGGGGGCCCTCTAATACGCAAAACCAAATCACACACCGGCTAAAGGCGACACTGTTTCAGGGTTATGAGTGTCTTCAGAGCAGAGCAGTGGAGAGGGGAGGTTATAGCTAGCCTCGTACGAACCATCCTGATCTTGCGAGCTTACATTCTGTTTCGCTAGCGGATGGTTCAGGATGGTCCGTACGAGGCTAGGTTATAGCCGGTTACAGAGAAAATCAGTCTAACTCAGTGGGTTCTTCCTGCTCAGTGGGTTCTTCCTGCTTCGTGGAACATCCACCCTCTCTCTCTCTCTCTCTCTTTCTCCTCTTCTCCCCCTCCCTCTCTCCCCCACTCTCTCTCTCATTCACGGAGCACTGCGCAGACCGTTTTTTTCTCTACCTCTCAAAGCTTCGAGGTGTGTCTGCAGTAGTTTCTATATTTAGTGCCCATTGCCAAATGCTTACAATTATGGATTTCTATGAGTGTGCTCTTCATAATAGACATACACACACAAGCACACGAACACACTGACCCTAGCACTAGAGGCTCTCTCTCATTCCCTCACTCCCTCTAACAGTATCTGAGGTCATTTCTATTTGTAAACGACAAAAGAGCTGACCCTATTTTTCCCTCATCTGCATGCTACTCCTATATAGCCTTGGTGAGGAATGTCAAGCCTTGCACATGTGTATGTGTGGTTCTGCTACTCATTTACCCAGCGAGCAGTGGCACTGACGGTTGATGTGCCACAGTGATCTCAAAGCCAATGGCAAAGTGTTCATGAGTGACAGAGAGCTAATTATCACTTCTGTCTGAACGAGCCTCTTCGCCAGCTCTAGAGAGAGAGATGTGGAAAGTAGATTCCTCACATCACAACATGGTTAACACTGTTCATTCCCTATAGTTCAAACCTCATCTCCTTCATCATGGAACACCTTCAGTAGGGTCTCATCATGTCACACATAAGACATGTGATCTTGGCTATGTTACTGCGACAACTGGGCCTGTTCTAAAGTACATGCAATTCTACAGATAGAAACCAAGTAACATATTTTCCCTCTAACCCTCAGCAGATCCAGACATGAGCCATCTATCAGGAGATAAACGATGATGATCTGATTAACGACGCGGTCCTTCATTGTATGGACCTATTTCAGAATGAGAGAATCATCATTTCCAAGAGCGAGAGGGGAACAGGGAGAGAGAGGGAGGAAAGGAACAGAGAAGCAAGGGGGACAACAAAGAAAGGAAAGAAAAAGGTGGGGCTAGAGGGAAGGGAGAGAGTGAAGGAGAGAGAGTGAAGGAGAGAGAGTGAAGGAGAGAGTGAAGGAGAGAGAGTGAAGGAGAGAAAGTGAAGGAGAGAGAGTGAAGGAGAGAGAGTGAAGGAGAGAGAGTGAAGGAGAGAGAGTGAGGGAGAGAGAGTGAAGGAGAGAGAGTGAAGGAGAGAGAGTGAAGAAAATTTGATAAACGGAGGCAAAGACATTAGCTATTGTCTGGCAGAAAGCCACATTGATTCTCTGCACTGAAAAGAGCCATTGGGCTATTATTCAAGCATGCACGCGCACACACACACACAGACAAACACACACACAGACACAGGCGCATTTTAATTTGTCCTATTTGCCCTGCAGTCAGGTGTACTGCAGCACCTGGTGCTCCATGTTGGGGCTCGCTCCTCCTCCAGACAGTGTTCAGAGTTCTCATAACTGCTGGAGTTTTGAAACATACCGTGATGGAAAGGAAAACTACACCAAAGAACCTAGGGAGCAGTGTGTGAGAGGTTAGACACAACTGGCAAACACACACTAAAGCATTGACACTCACAGACAAATAGCAGAATTAGGTTTTATTTGGCTGGGGATCATCAGAGTGTTTTTGGGTTTTCCTCTGCTCAGCATGAGACTAAACTGCCAGAAGACCTGAGGGCTTGAACCTGAGACATCTAAAATGCAACCCCTGAAAACAACTACTAATGTAGGCCTGGGAGGATACACACCTCCAGAGTAGTGCTGGGAATTGCCAGGGACTTCACGATACGATATTATCACAATAGTTAAGTGCCAATACGATAAGTATTGCGATTCTTATCAATACGATACTGCAATTTTATTGCGATTTGATGTTCAAAACATATTGCTCACCATATGTCTGCTGCAGAGAGAAAAGAGAGAGCCATGAGAAAACAAGTTTTGATCAGTCAGGGAAATAAAAGTGCTGAAAACATGTTGGCTCACTATTTAAAAAGAAGATGGAGAACAAGCTATAGGATGAAAAATACCAGAGTTTTGGCACAGGTACAGCCGACTAGCACTACCTACAGTAGAATATTATATATATACACTACCAGTCAAAAGTTTGGACACACCTAATCATTCAAGGGTTTTTCTTTATTTTCACTATTTTTTACATTGTAGAATAATAGTGAAGACATCAAAACTATGAAATGAAAAACAGTGTTAAACAAATCAAAATATATTTGAGATTTGAGATTCTTCAAATAGTTTCCCAGTCCCTGCCACCACCATGCTTCAATGTGGGGATGGTGTTCTCTGGGTGATGAGAGGTGTTGGGTTTGCGCCAGACATAGCGTTTTCCTTGATGGCCAAAAAGCTCAATTTTAGTCTCATCTGACCAGAGTACCTTCTTCCATATGTTTGGGGAGTCTCCCACATTCCTTTTGGCGAACACCAAACGTGTTTGCTTCTTTTTTTCTTTAAGCAATGGCTTTTTTATGGCCGCTCTTCCGTAAAGCCCAGCTCTGTGGAGTGTATGGCTTAAAGTGGTTCTATGGACAGATACTCCAATCTCCACTGTGGAGCTTTGCAGCTCCTTCAGGGTTATCTTTGGTCTCTTTGTTGCCTCTCTGATTAATGCCCTCCTTGCCTGGTCCGTGAGTTTTGGTGTGTGGCCCTCTCTTGGCAGGTTTGTTGTGGTGCCATATTCTTTCCACTTTTTAATAATGGATTTAATGGTGCTCCGTGGGATGTTCAAAGTTTCTGATATTTTTTTATAACCCAACCCTGATCTGTACTTCTCCACAACTTTCTCCCTGACCTGTTTGGAGAGCTCCTTGGTCTTCATGGTGCCGCTTGCTTGGTGGTGCCCCTTGCTTAGTGGTGTTGCAGACTCTGGGGCCTTTCAGAACAGGTGTATATATATACTGAGATCATGTGACAGATCACGTGACACTTAGATTGCACAGAGGTGAACTTTATTTAACTAATTATGTGACTTCTGAAGGTAATTGGTTGCACCAGATCTTATTTAGGGGCTTCATAGCAAAGGGGGTGAATACATATGCACGCACCACTTTTCCGTTATTTATTTTGTATAATTTTTTGAAACAAGTAATTTTTTTCATTTCACTTCACCAATTTGGACTATTTTGTGTATGTCCATTACATGAAATCCAAATAAAAATCCATTTAAATTACAGGTTGTAATGCAACAAAATAGGAAAAACGCCAAGGGGGATGAATACTTTTGCAAGGCACTGTAGTATAGCAATTATCATCCCAGGCCAGAGTTGAGTGAAATGTACACTTGCCATAAATAAACCATGTTCCATATTCAACATTTATATAAAATAACATAAATATGTGAGTTGAGGAGGTAGGGTAGTTTTCTGAGCGGGTTCGACCTGAACTGAGTTAGTGGTTTATTTACATAGGAAGAACACTGGAGGTTAAAAGTCTAGGGTACAGCAAAACACTTGTGTTATTTCTCCCTCCCAGAGAAAAAGCAGTTATTCTGCCAGGGTGCTGTTTCGCAATACAAAGGAGGGAAGGCACATTTCTCCAAGCTATTTTCTCTGCTTATTTGCCTTCGGTCTCAACAGAAAATTATGGAACGGGCAGGTTAAACTAGCAATACATACAGTCTATTGAATAGTGAAGGAGGGGCATGTTTTTTTCTAGTAGTGGTTTTAATCCAGTCTATTGAATAGTAAGGAACCATCTGTATAATATATATTAGAGGATGTTTAAATGCAGCAGTCTATAGAAAATAAGGCAAGCAGCTGTAGGGGCCTGTCCTCTAGAGGTTATTTATGCAGTCTATTGTTTGGCTGCTAAATCTACTATTGACCATGAGGAAAGGGAACTCTCTCAAGGGAGGGCACTGATTCTAAAGGTCCAATATGGACCATACATCAGGTGCACCTATCAGTGCCTGTCTCTGGTGTTGATATCATTACTCATATCAGAGACGCTCAGTGCAGTGCAGGCTTATTCAGGACTTAAGCTCTCTGTGATTTGCAATGCAAAGACAGCCTTATCTGGTGCCAGGCTGCGTGTCAGTTGGTCTCCCCGCCACTAAACAGAGTGAGAGCTGTTTCTCTGACAGGCTGGGCCCATACTCTGTGACATGATTTACAGTTCTACACCGATGAAGTGAATTAACTCTCCTCGGTGTATAACCTCTCCATTCCCCTCAGACTCATTCATCGTAATGTCACTGGGGACAGACTCAGACCAACAGATGACTTCCCCAGCTGACCCACTTCCTGTTTTCAGCCAAGACACACATGCACGCACGTGTGCCAGCACACACACACAGGCTTGTGGAGTGGGGGAATTGAGCTGGTACTTAACAGAGCTCATTTTAATATCAATCCAGAGTTCATAAAGCCAGCTGTCATTTAATCTTCATTATCTTACATTAGATGAATACTGTATACAAGACCTTAATACACTCTACTTCATCATCACAGCCCCATATATCACTACTCAGACATGTCTAATCAATTAGGAGGCGAGGAGGGGGGTGGGGTGAGGGTTAGGGAGGAAGGAAGGAAGGGAGGGAGGGAGGGAGGGAGGGAGGGAGGGAGGGAGGGAGGGAGGGAGGGAGGGAGGGGCAAACGATATACCAGATTTGCCTCTTGCTGTGCATCCCCACCACCTAACTCATTTATTCACTCACCCGATTTATCCCTCATTGCAAATCCCTTCCTTCCCTCTCTCTGCCCCCTTACGGCCCAAACCCCTCACCCTCTATTCCACACCCATCCACCCCTCACCCTCTATTCCACACCCATCCACCCCTCACCCTCTATTCCACACCCATCCACACCTCACCCTCTATTCCACACCCATCCACCCCTCACCCTCTATTCCACACCCATCCACACCTCACCCTCTATTCCACACCCATCCACACCTCACCCTCTATTCCACACCCATCCACCCCAATTCCTATCTGCTAACCCACCCACTCCAACCAACCCAGTCTCTTGGCTAGCCCCCCTACCACAGACAGAGAATAATGACCCTTTTCCCACTAGCAGTAATTGATCTCTGGGTGTGTGTCACGTATGTGTGTGTGTGTGTGTGTATGTCACTACTGCCCCCTCTCCCAGTGGGGTTAAATCTCAAGTCAGGAGGGTACAGCGCTGCCATGTGAGACCCACTCCGTCATACAGACAGACACAATGTTACATGCATTAACCATTCTGCATTACAATGACAAATGGCTGGGATTCATATGCACACTATTTGTCCTTTAAGAGAGAAATTAGTCCAAGCGAAATGCATAGACGTTCACTTCCAAGAACTGCATTGACTTTCTGTCAAACGATGGATATCTCAGCATTAGTCTCCCTCCATTAATATGCTCTAACTCTAACATACACAATGCAGTGAAATACAGTGCAAATGCAGGTCACAAATCCTCCTAACACAGCCTAACAATGGTTAAGCACTTCCCCTTTGAGTCGTGGATCTTTAAACTCATTAGGAAGACTGCTGGTGGGATCGAGCAGGGTTTTGCTCTCCTCTATTCACACCTAAAAGAGAGCAGGCTGGTTCCCACAGGAAAGCCTGTCACAGGCCCTGCCAGCTCCACCCCCCTCTCCCTCTCTCCATCTCTCCATCTCTTAGTCCCAGTTCTCAAGGACCCTTGAGAGACTGGCACACATCCAATTACAATCTCCCCATACCTACCCTCCTTTCCAAAACACACACAATCCCCCCACCCCCCACCTCACGGCCTACAAGTCCTTTGTGATCGGTCTTGATCCACCCCTCCTGCTTCACCCATTTTCTAGCACCATCCCTCCCTGCCTCCCCTGCCTCCCCTCCTACATGTCTGACATACAATAGCACATATAGCAGTGTTCCAGTGGGGTTTCCCTGACTATGGTCCGCTCTCTTCCACACCCACCCAGCCTCCACCCCCACCCAGGCTCCACATCCACCCAAGCTCCACACCCACTCAGGTGGAGAAAGGGGGATACTGGGGGAGAAAGGGGGATACTGGGGGAGAGATACTGGGGGAGAAAGGGGGAGGGAAAGGGGGATACTGGGGGAGAAAGGGGGAGATATTCGGGGAGTGAGAAGGGATCCAAATCGACATCATTATTCCTGCGCTCTGAATTATGCTAATAATACCCCCTCCCCTTGTGCCCCTCTTTTGTTTTTGGGCACCTCCCATACCCCAAGGGGATCTCTTATACACCCTCAGGGCCAATTCGCCCCCTATATGCCCCGAGGGTGTTCTCCTGGGGGAGAGGCTCAGGAGGGGAGGCGGATCCCCTCTCCCATACAGCACTGTGCACGTGTGTAATGGCCAGGTCAGTAGCACATTCACACACCCACATACTAGAGCGTGTGTACATGTTTGTTAGATTAGAAGATATTAGTAGATGCTGGTTAAGGACCACATCACAGCATCAGCTCAGAGGGGTAGGTATCCTCCGTTTCCTTGGCAATAGTCAGAACAGGAAACAGTGCATGTCAACTGTGTATGTAAACACCCCACTGAGAGGAAACAAGCACATTGCCTGATGACTCATACTGTATTGAATTCCTCTGCTCTATCTATCGCTATACATTCATTGTGGAGAATAAACTTTTGTGGGTGTGACGTTTGGCCGGAGCAATGTGTATGGATAGCCAGGCTACCATCTTCAGTCTTCAAAACATAAAGGGGGGTGGACAGGGATTTTAATGAACTCTATGCCTCTGCTCTGTACCTCCTATTCTCTCAAAGACGTCTGGTCTGGTCCATAGAGCCATATTTCAGCTGCTTCCGGACTCCTATTATTAACCAGCTAGGGCTGTGTTGAGGTAAACAGGATGCATGGCTGGACTGTAATTCAATAGAGGGAAGGATCTGTGAGGAGCAGCAGGGAGCTAGCTGAGGGAGAGCGGATGGCCTGGGAGTCAGAGTCAAGACGGCATGGGTTAGGAGTGAGGAAGCCAAGCAGGGTTGAGATGACTTGACGCATCTAGAGATGCCCTTGACGTTTGGCCTTATCTTTCTTCCCTTAACCTCTGAGGAGGGCTGGGGGCAGAAGCAGAGACATGATCCTAAGTCATTTGTTAAAGATATACAGTGCCTTCGGAAAGTATTCAGACCCCTTGACTTTTTCCACATTTTGTTATGTTACAGCCTTATTCAAAAAAATTAAAGAATCCTCAGCAATCTACACACAATACCCCATAATGACAAAGCAAAAACTGAATTTAATCAATGTAATCAATTTTAGAATAAGGCTGTAACGTATCAAAATGTGGAAAAAGTAAAGGGGTCTGAATACTTTCCGACGGCACTGTAGGTCTTAAATCACAAAATGGGGAGAGGGAAGGTATAGTGTTGCTCACAACAAATGGGGAGGAGTGGGGTAGGGTGGTAAGGTTATCTGTTTCCCTGTATCTGTTAGGGGTGTGTGGGTGTAAACTAAACTACTGTATCTCAGGTCGCCTGGAGCGCTTGGCAAGACAGAAAGCATAAACAGGGTTTGATGGGGATCCGATGATAGAGTTAATCCACACACTTTCATAAAAGGAACTGTGCAGGCGGGAGTCAAGTAAACACACACACACGTACACACACACATCTGATCCATTTATTTAACATACAGTATACTTGCAGAAACAGTATCACATAACCACCCTGACACTGACAGGCATTTACTCTTGACCAGGCGGAGAACAGAGAGCCTATCTCCAGAAACACTACATAACCAGGTGAGGGTCGGTGGAAGTACAAATAGTATGTATGGGTAAGTGAATCTAAGCTGAACACTAGTGAAAGTACCCAGTGTCTAGCCGAACACCAGTGAAAGTACCCAGTGTCTAGCTGAACACCAGTGAAAGTACCCAGTGTCTAGCCGAACACCAGTGAAAGTACCCAGTGTCTAGCTGAACACCAGTGAAAGTACCCAGTGTCTAGCCGAACACCAGTGAAAGTTCCCAGTGTCTAGCCGAACACCAGTGAAAGTTCCCAGTGTCTAGCCGAACACCAGTGAAAGTACCCAGTGTCTAGCTGAACACCAGTGAAAGTACCCAGTGTCTAGCCGAACACCAGTGAAAGTACCCAGTGTCTAGCTGAACACCAGTGAAAGTACCCAGTGTCTAGCTGAACACCAGTGAAAGTACCCAGTGTCTAGCTGAACACCAGTGAAAGTACCCAGTGTCTAGCTGAACACCAGTGAAAGTACCCAGTGTCTAGCCGAACACCAGTGAAAGTACCCAGTGTCTAGCTGAACACCAGTGAAAGTACCCAGTGTCTAGCTGAACACCAGTGAAAGTACCCAGTGTCTAGCTGAACACCAGTGAAAGTACCTAGTGTCTAGCTGAACACCAGTGAAAGTACCCAGTGTCTAGCCGAACACCAGTGAAAGTTCCCAGTGTCTAGCCGAACACCAGTGAAAATCATGGGACTAACAAGCCTTTCTCTCTCAGAATGTTTAATAATAATCATCAGCACAATCATTGATATAGGACACATTTGAAAGAGACAATTAAGAGACACAAGTTAGATAAAAAAAAATGTGCTGAAGAGTACATTCTGTGGTGAAGACAAAACGTCTAGCCTAATCAGCTAGTTGAGGAACAGACAGAATGTGATGACAGAGAGATAAAGAACAACAGGATGAGGAGGAGGACAGGAGAGGGGGGAGAAGAGGGGGGGAGAAGTGGGGAAGGAGAGGAATGAGAGGCCCCCCTGTGTCAGTTTACAGCACCAACTCTGTAACATACACACACACGCACACACACACACGGTCTCAGACGGCCCATTCACACACATTGGGTTCTTTGTGTTGAGGGATTTATGAAGGCGATGAGTGGAGGAGGCAGGAGAATGTCAGCTGTACACACAGAGACCAGAGCTCTTCTGTTTAAACCCTAACATCGTGACAGAGGATCTCAGGCCCGCCATGATGACCTCATCCTCTACTTATAGCCTGATTTGGCCATAGTGCTCCACTGACAGGATTACACTAGTGGAAGAATGACCCTGCTGGGCCACCGTAATGCTACTCTCAATGCACTGTGACTGGATTAATTAATTCAGAGCTGCCTCAATATAATGTTTGAAGAAGTAATCACTATTCCACACACACACACACACACACAAACAGTCAATCAGATCACACAGACTTTGTTTCTTTATGCCCTCCTGAATCCCAGGGGTACTCCGGGTGGGTGAGGAAAACCCCAAATTGCCGTTATCCTCAATCTAATACCCTCCGAAAGCTGAATACAGCTAATATGGCCCAAAGCTGTAATCTGGGGTCCATACTGCACTAGAGAGTGCAGATGGGAGTCTGGGATTTAACCCGCTCTAGGGTGGCATCCTGGGGGCGAGGGGCATGGCCCCGCCACAACAGAGAAGTGGCGGACTCATCAGGGCATGTGTTTAGAAACGTTGGCTGAAGTGAGTCAAAAACCCCACAACCATGAACTTCTAAGACTGAGAGACACGGTCAATGAGAGTTGGCCAGTGAGAGGGATATTGACGAGACACAGGTAAGCTGCTTGATCTCTGATCTGAGCGTGGCGAGAAAGCTCCCACTGCAGTCAGTGACGACATCATCCTGCATACTATATACTTAGCTAGGCAAGGGGGCGGTCAGTCTCCACATGCCATCCAGCATGTGTGTTGCCCTACAGTAAAGGCCAGAGAAGTTATCTAACAGACAGCTATACCCTGGAAATCTGAGAGGGACATAATACCAGGCACCCGAAATTCTAAACCTTTACCCTTGCTGATGTCATGCCTGCTGTCTCCCAAAGCACACAGCAACACTTCACTTGACTAACCCTCCCACCAGAGACCCACCTACACCAAACCTCATAACTGAAGAGAAACAAACACAGCTGCTCCCCCTGCCACACCACCCAGCCACCACCCTGCTTCACAAACACTCAGCTCCTGGCCTTAATGGCCATGTACTCTCATAATATCCACCCGGCACAGCCAGAAGAGGACTGGTCAACCCTCAGAGCCTGGTTCCTCTCTAGGTTTCTTCTTAGGTTCCTGCCTTTTCTAGGGAGTTTTTCCTAGCCACTGTGCTTCTACATCTGCATTGCTTGCTCTTTGGGGTTTTAGGCTGGGTTTCTGTATAAGCACTCTGTGACATCTGCTGATTTAAAAAGGGCTTTATAAATACATTTGATTGATTGATTGTTTCAATCCAGCCACCCTGGCCCTGTGCTCTGCTTCACTCAGCTCCTGTTTCAATCCAGCCACCATGGCCCTGTGCTCTGCTTCACTCAGCTCCTGTTTCAGTAGAGCCACCAGACAACCCACAGTTCTTCTACAGTACCTCAGACTAAAACAACCAGTGACAAACATACACTTGATCTGTGATTAATACAGCCTGCTGGTCCTTTATTCATCACTGAGGGTAGGAACAAAAGCCCTTTAGTCATCAAGGCTAACAGCAGTCGGGTCTTTGTACAGTCTAAGGCACCATATGGTAGCTCGGTCCAAGTGATTGTAGTTACACCAGATACAGAATGTTGGCTTCCCTTGACTTGAACCTTTGCCTCAAGTTCCACAAATCTAGAGTGGAACTCCTTTCTGAATGTTGTGTTGAGACATTGCTGACATTGCTTTCTCTTCTACTGCCCATTGGACCCACACATCCTCTGTCTAACTTCATTCCAGTTAGGCCTTATCTATGGGACACCAGAGAAGCAAGACAGACCCGGTGGAGACAGAAAGACAGACATACAGTCGAGTAGGCTAGCAGGGCACCAGGGCAAGGAGAGCACCAGGCAGGGGAGGGCAGGGGAGCGTCAGGCAGCAGCACCCAGACAGGCCCTCCCTTGCTTGGGCTGAGCGTGAAGTGTCGCTGGGCTCTGGCCTGGCTCCCAGACCTCTGTAAGCCCTGAGCACAGTGGCTGGGATTCATCCTCTTAGGCCCAGAAGGGAGGGGATTTGGGACTTTATTTAGTGCCATTTAGAAAAGATTACCCCTTAATTGCGAACAGGGTGTCCGGCGCAGGGCCGCCACAGATAAAAGGGCCTGTTTAATATACCCTCTAAAACAATACGGGGAGAGGGCGGCGAGAGGGACATAGTTTAGAGAAGCATCCCCATCAAACACACATGGTCTGATGGATCCAGGGAGGGAGGCCCTGTCCATCCCTGACCAACCCCACCATCAGGGCTCCATACTGGGGCAAACACCCCAGACCAACACTCCCTACTACCAGAGCCCAATCCAAAACGTTGGATTACAATCAAACTTTATGACATCTCTTCCCTTATAAGGCAGCAGATGGGACTGTGTTATCCTCCTCCTATTTTTAAAAGGCATCCAATAGGGATCCTAGGTCAAACACAGTGGAAGGGTTTAAAATCACACCAAACATCTTTGTTGAAGGACATAGCGATATGTGCGTTAGTGAATTGGCATTTAAAACTGACAAAAGTGACCAGTCCTTTCAAATATGGCCACAATAGGACGCCTCTCTCAATCTGTCTTTTGTTATCCTCTGCGTTCTGTGAGCGTTTAACTCTCCCTTCGTCTGTGACACCCAAGACCTGTTAACCCCACCGGGCTCAGGCACACAAAGACCAGCGAGTCAAGGACAGAGCGCCCAGTTTTTACTAAGCTTAACAGTGTCTTGGACTCCGATTGTCAGGGAGAATTCCACAGCCCAATCCACAGCTGCTTGAGAGAGAGGGAGCGAGAGAAAGAGGGAGAGAGGGAGGAGGTGTGACTGAATGACACCCCCCACAATGCCATAAGAACCCAGAGAACACTGGCCTTTGTTATGACAACAGTAGTGTGTATGTGTGTGTGCGTGCGTGTGTGTGTGTGTGTGTTGACTAACAGAGAGGTCTGGCATTGGAGAGAAACAGAGAGAAAAAGAAGGAAAGAGAAGGCTATGAGATGTTCTATGGGTCTGTTGTCTGGTCCCATAATAATTAGAGAATGCTGACATCTTTATGGCCACCTGGTCAACCTTGTGACATTCTGGGTGCTTTAGAGATGCTACATGTAACAGCAACAGTTGCTTGAGATAATGTCACATCATGCATCAACTTCACCACAAGACAAATATGCCACAATCAGTGAAGTTTCCCCTAACCACTCATCCCTGTAATAGTCATGTCACACCCTGGCCTTGAGAGGCCTGTTGTTTTTAGTTGGTTTGGTCAGGGCGTGAGAATCTATGCTGGAAATTCTATGTTTGTGATCTAGGTTTTGTATTTCTAGGTTTGGCCGGATGTGATTCCCAATCAGAGACAGCTGTCGCTCGTTGTCTCTGATTGGGGATCATACTTTGGTAGCCCAGTTGCCTACTATGTTTGTGGGATCTTGTTCCGTGTTAGGCTTGTATGTGTTTAGCCTGAGGACTTCACGTTACGTTGTTTCTTGTTTTGTTTAATGTTTATTTGGTTTAATAAACATGTTCGCATACCACGCTGCACCTTGGTCTGACCCGTCTCTCAACGACCGTGACAGAAGATCCCACCACCAACGGACCAAGCAGCGTGGCCAGGAGGAGCAAACACCCTGGACACAGGTGGGAAAGACGTGGTCTTAGGAGGAGATATTTGCGGGTAAAGGACCCTGGGCGAAGGAGGAAGCCCAGGCAGGAGAGGAGAAACGGCGACCCAAAAGGACTCGGCCGAGGAGGAAGCCCGAGAGGCATCCCCAATAAAAAAATGTTGGGGGGCTAAAGGGGTGGTCGGGTAGCGAGAGAGAAGAGTCCCGACCACTGCACCCGGTGGGTTTCCAGTTTGAGTCCCTACGACCATGGGAACAGGAATGGGAATAGTTTTATACTGAGGAGTCGGAGGATGACGACGACAATGAGTTTCTGTTCCCTAACTCATGGGGGCTCCCAGAGGAGTCCTCACTGGAGGAGGATTGGGCGCGGAGAGTAAAGGACTGGTACAGTCGTAGACCTCCAGCGCCGGTTCCCAGTCCGGAACGCCTCGTGCATGCTTCTCGCAGTGGTGCGTGCTCCCAGTCCGGTAAGATCCGTGCCTGCTCCTCGCACTAAGCCAGTGGTGCGTGTCGCCAGCCCGGTACGTCCCGTACCTGCTCCCCGCACCAAGCCAGTGGTGCGTGTTCCCAGTCCAGTACGGCCCGTCCCTGCTCCTCGCACCAGACCTGTGGTGCGTGTCCCCAGTCCGGTACGGCCTGTCCCTGCTCCTCGCACCAAACCAGTGGTGCATGTCGCCAGCCCGGTACGCCCCGTACCTACTCCCCGCACCAAGACAGTGGTGCGTGTTCCCAGTCCGGTACGGCCCATGCCTGCACCTCGCACCAAGCCAGTGGTGCGTGTTCCCAGTCCGGTATGGCCCGTGCCTGCTCCTCGCACCAGACCAGTGGTGCGTGTCCCCAGTCCGGCCCGGCCTGCTCCACCGGTGCCTGATCCGGCTCCGGTCGGTTGTTCCATTCCGGAGCCAGAGCAATCCGCTCCACCGGTGTCTGATCCAGCTCCGGTCAGCTGCTCCACTCCGGAGCCAGAGCAGTCCGCTCCACCGGGGTCCAGTCCAGCTCCGGTCAGCGGCTCCACTTCAGGACCAGACGTCAGCCCCTCTCCAGGGTCGGGGCCTCCCACACCAGGGTCCAGACAGGGCTTGGTGCATCGTGGGAGGAAGGAGAGGGGAAGCATTGCGCCAAGGTCCAGACCAGACCAGGGGCGCAACAGGGAGGCAGAGAGGAAGAGGTCGTCACGCCCAGAGCCGGATCCGCCTCCGAGGCTGAAAGCCCACCCGGACCCTCCCCTAATGAGTCAGGTTTGTGCGGCCGGAGTACGCACCTTTGGGGGGGGTACTGTCACGCCCTGGCCTTGAGAGGCCTATTTTTAGTTGGTTTGGTCAGGGCGTGAGAATCTATGCTGGAAATTATGTTTGTGATCTAGGTTTTGTATTTCTAGGTTTGGCCGGGTGTGATTCCCAATCAGAGACAGCTGTCGCTCGTTGTCTCTGATTGGGGATCATACTTAGGTAGCCCAGTTGCCTACTATGTTTGTGGGATCTTGTTCCGTGTTAGGCTTGTATGTGTTTAGCCTGAGGACTTCACGTTACGTTGTTTCTTGTTTTGTTTAATGTTTATTTTGTTTAATAAACATGTTCGCATACCACGCTGCACCTTGGTCTGACCCGTCTCTCAACGACCGTGACAAGTCATGATTAAGATTGGGGTTGTGGAAACCTACATTTCAGTTTTGGGCTAATTGTGTAACATTTGCAAATGTTTTGATGTCTGAGTGAGGGATATGCTGTAAATTAAGATGACTCAATGTATTTTGAAAGTAAGACATTGAGGATTATAATAAATACTGCTTTGACGTCATACAAGCAAGTCAAACACCGGTGAGTCCAAATGTGTACTTTACATTTTCAAATCATAAAACTCCTCTCACTCAAAGCCTTGTAATTTTTCTTTTCCTATGTTGCACCTACCCCACAGATTATTTTTATCATGTTACTGAATGTATCCAGAGTATTTTCAGATTTCGTTATCAACAAATTCTGCGAAAAGTACAGTAAAAGTAAAATGCACATAAAATCAACAGTGTAATGTTTGGATTCAGTCTTGTGTAAGGTGAACTGTTGTGTACTCACCTTTGGTCTAATAATTGTCCCATTATCTCCAAACTGTTCCCTTTCAATGGCTACCATTGTTGTGCATATGCTTTTCACATTTGTTCTGTAAGAAACATTTCTATCCATATAGGCCAATTCCCACGAGTAATGTCCAGTCTTATCATCACAGAGTGGCGAGTATAGCACCCACACTTTATAGGACTAAAGGAAGTACAAAACCTCCTCTTTTAAACCTACGCTATGAAAAAAGAAATGTATGTTGTGTTTTGATACGATCTGATCACTGGAGATGAAGGAAAGGAGAGGAATCCACTTTAAACTATTGAGAAACACCCCAAAACACCTCACAGGGCCTGGGGGCCAAGTGACCCAGGATGTAGGTCTCACGGAACAACAGATGGACACTCTAATCCTGCGTAGCCGTAGCGGCTAGCTCAGACTGCCACCCACTCCCCCTCTCTATGGGCTATCAACGGGTAGCTAGCAACAGTCACCAAGCTGTAAGCACCCTCTACCACTGTGAGGTGGGTGTAAGATTGGGGAGGGGAAAGTTAGCTTGCCACCGGTCCACTCACTCACAAACAGTGACAAGAGTCAAAGCAAAGCAAAACAGAGAGGTCACGACCTTATGTTATAGCTATGAGCCCTATGGAATGTAAAGAGATCGGCAATGAATGGCAATATACCAGTAGTAGGAATCTAAAGCCAGAGCAGTATGGGAGCAGTAAGTCAGGGCGACTAGCAATTAGCAGGGCAGGAGGATTCCTAGAAGACTGGCTACTAGAAAACGTGAAAAAACATGAGGGAAATAACATGTAAGGACTCAGTGGATGGACCTATAGAAAGACATAAAATATCCTCAGAATATACTATATCAAATCCATCCATAGTAATAGCCTCATGGATGGTTTCTGATGTTTCATTATATGCCATTCTGCAGCAGCAGGTAGCTGCTGTAAAGCCTTAATCTGCAGAGCAGCAGCCTCAGTCACACCCAGTCACAGTCATACTGCCTCCAAAGTGGTGTTGACTAGCGTGTGTGTGTGTCCTCTTCTGCAGGTCTGTCCTTGACTGCCCCCGGGGTTAGACCTACACCAGTGCAGCTGGACTTTGCTCACTGCCAAATATGATTTCTGACCCGCTTGTTCGACCCAGATTGGAACAAATGAGTAAAAAGAAAACTGTCATTTTAACGCACAACAAATATTAATTAGGTGCACACACAGAGACGTACACACAGGCTGAGTGTGTGTGGCATCTGGACAGGGTTCAGTGTTGGACAGACAGTACGGTGTAAATCTCCCAGGTCTTTTATTCCGACCTGTCTAAGTCCTCAGAGAGGACAGCCAGAGAGGAAAGAAAACCAAACATGGTATTCAGCAGGGTAAATAGTAACCAGGCACAACTATCTCCAGAGACAATGGACATTCAACATGACATTTACCTGACTAGACAGTAGTCCATCGGTCTTAAATACCACTAGAGACATTGACAGCCAACATTCTGTTTGTAGACGTCAGCTAGACCGTCTGCAGTCGCTAAAGAAAACTAAGATTAGCAGTAAACCAGAATTGCTCCTAATAGCACTGCCCTAACTCAACACACAGTGGCAGGCAAAAATAAATGAGCTATTTGAATTCAGACAACTGAAGTACTATAATGACATGAGTGCACTGTACTTCTAGAGGCCATCTTAGCTAAGAGTTTGTTTCAGCAGATAATTCTATTCAAGCATCCTGTATAATATCAAAGATGAAGACATTTTGAATGATTATCGTATTTCCCACGGATATAGATAAGGTGTATTTTTAGACACCAGTCTGACAGGCCTCTTTTGTCTCTGACCATGTTAACCAGGTACACAGCTGCTTTCCCACAGCGAACTAGAGGAAGTCAGAGTTGAAAGGTATCAGTTTTTTTTCACCATCCTCTTTCCTGATAACAGAGCTTCCTGCCTCCACACACCACCACAGAGGGAGAGGAGGGCTGGGAGAGAAAGCGTAGGGCGGATGGGGGAGTGGGAAGACAGAGGAGGGGGAGGGGGAACAAATAATTTATTTTAGGGTCACCTTTTGCAATGAACCCTGACCAATGACCTATGGCCAACATTTAACCCTAAAGGCACAAGACCAGACAACACAACTAATCCCGGATATCATTGCCCTCTGGTTATTATTGGGGTTAATGGCTACATAGATGGGACATTTCTTACATTTAAATTTTTTTTTCATTTTAGTCATTTAGTAGACACTTATCCAGAGCGACTTACAATTAATGGATTTATCTTAAGACAGCTAGGTGAGACAACAACACATTGCAATCGTATCATGTACATTTTCCCTCAGCAAAGTATTTATCAGCAAAGTCAGTGCTAGTGGGAAAAGAGAAGTGGGGAGGGGGGCGTCGGGGGCATCGTGAGAGTTAAGATACTCTTCAAAGAGATAGGGTTTCAGGAATTTTCGAAAGATAGGCAGAGACTCTGCTGTCCTGACTTTAGTGGGAAGCTTGTTCCATCAGGACAGAAAAGAGCTTTGACTGGGCTGAGCGGGAGCTGACCTCCCGTAGGGGTGGGAGGGCCAAGAGACCAGAGGTGGCGGAACGGAGTGCTCAGGTTGGGATGTAGGGTTTGAGTATAGCCTGAAGGTAAGGAGGTGCAGTTCCCCTTGCTGCTCTGTAGGCAAGCACCGTGGTCTTGAAGATGATGTGAGCTTCGACTGGAAGCCAGTGGAATGTGCGGAGCAGCGGGGTGACATGGGAGAACTTAGGAAGGTTCAACACCAGGTGGGCTGCGGCATTCTGGATAAGGTGCAGGGGTTTGATGGCACAAGCGGGGAGCCCAGCCAACAGAGAGTTTCAGTAGTCTAGACGGGAGATGACAAGTGCCTGGATTAGGACCTGCGCCACTTCCTGTGTGAGGAAAGGTCGTACTCTACAGAAGTTGTAGAGCATGAACCTGCAGGAGCGAGTCACTGCTTTGATGTTTGCAGAGAACAACAGGGTGTTATCCAGGGTCACACCAAGGTTCTTTGCACTCTGGGATTTCTAATACTAAAAAAGTAGTGTTGGACAGAAGGCTAGTATCACCCAGGACTTGACCATACATCTAACACTAGCAGTAATAAAACCATTGTGTCATGCATCTACCAAGCTGCCAAGAGGAGAGGAAGAAACACATTTATCATGGCAATGATGTCATCTCCTCAGCTAGACTATATCGAGGGTAGGTCACTAAAATGGCAAAGTATCAATTCAATTTCGAAACAGCATTCGGTCCAGGCATGACTCAATGGAAATCTCAATGTCCACAATAGGCCCACAAATGGCAGCCGGTCAAACAATGAACTGATTTCCAGATGGACAAAGTCTGACTGATCTTCAAACCAGAATCACTCAAACAAACAGTGAATATTGGACATTTGTCCATAACACCATTGTCAGTAACAAAGTCAACAAGTCACTAACTTCATAAGTCAGACAAAAATGCAATGATTCAGACTTCTTTTTGAAACAATTGTTGGCTTGGAAAATAGTAAAGAAAGCAGAAGAAAAACAAAAGCACCACTATCTGTATCTTGGAGCAACCAGTTTATTATATTCTCTCTCTTTTACTGCCATGGTTACCATTCTCGCTTGTTTCCAGTCTGTTTCCTCTATTCAGAGGGTTTCATGTTGTTATTCTGAGATTCTGGCCAGGGGAATGCATGGGAACACATAACAGAGGCTGCTGAGACAGCCCCAAGAAAACCTCTCTAAAACCCAGCCACTATGCACAGAGGAAGAGGGGGAGAAAGGGGTGGGGGTGAGAGAGAGACAGAGATATGCAATAGGGAAAGGGAGAAAAAATGAGATAAGACAGAGGAGAGGGGTGATAGAGAGAAACAATGAGCTCATTGCCTTCAGCTTTTACTGCGTCATGTCTGTTTAGCCAAGGGTACCTCTCTCTCTTTCTCTGCCTCCCTCCTCTCTCTTTCCGTCTCATTCCTCATCCCACTCACATATTCACAGAGGGGGGGTATTGCAAATAGTCCGGGTAGCCATGATTAGCTGTTCAGGAGTCTTATGGCTTGGGGGTAGAAGCTGTTGAGAAGTATTTTGGACCTAGACTTGGCACTCCGGTACCGCTTGCCGTGCGGTAGCAGAGAGAACAGTCTATGACTAGGGTGGCTGGAGTCTTTTACAATTTTGAGGGCCTTCCTCTGACACCGCCTGGTATAGAGGTCCTGGATGGCAGGAAGCTTGGCCCCAGTGATGTACTGGGCCGTACGCACTACCCTCTGTAGTGCCTTGCGGTCGGAGGCCAAGCAGTTGCCATACCAGGCGGTGATGCAACCAGTCAGGATGCTCTCGATGGTGCAGCTGTAGAATCTTTGAGGATCTGAGGACCCATGCCAAATATTTTCAGTCTCCTGAGGGGGAATAGGCTTTGTCGTGCCCTCTTCACGACTGTCTTGGTGTGTTTGGACCATGATAGTTCGTTGGTGATGTGGACACCAAGGAACTTGAAGCTCTCAACCTGTTCCACTACAGCCCCGTCGATGAGAATGGGGGCGTGCTCAGTCCTCTTTTTTTTCCTGTAGTCCACAATCATCTCCTTTGTCTTGGAGGTTGTTATCCTGGCACCACACGGCCAGGTCTCTGACCTCCTCCCTATAGGCTGTCTCGTTGTTGTCGGTGATCAGGCCTACCACTGTTGTGTCGTCGGCAAACTTAATGATGGTGTTGGAGTCGTGCCTGGCCATGCAGTCATGGGTGAACAGGGAGTACAGGAGGGGACTGAGCACGCACCCCTGAGGGGCCCCCGTGTTGAGGATCAGTGTGGCAGATGTGTTGTTACCTACCCTTACCACCTGGGGGCGGCCCGTCAGGAAGTCCAGGATCCAATTGCAGAGGGAGGTGTTTAGTCCCAGGATCCTTAGCTTAGTGATGATCTTTGAGGGTACTATAGTGTTGAATGCTGAGCTGTAGTCAATGAATAGCATTCTCACG
The DNA here is from genome assembly GCF_020615455.1 of Coregonus clupeaformis. Taxonomy (NCBI): domain Eukaryota; kingdom Metazoa; phylum Chordata; class Actinopteri; order Salmoniformes; family Salmonidae; genus Coregonus; species Coregonus clupeaformis. The sequence goes on along the minus strand of NC_059221.1, from coordinate 32,977,834 downwards.
TAGGTGTTCCTCTTGTCCAGGTGGGAAAGGGCAGTGTGGAGTGCAATAGAGATTGCATCATCTGTAGATCTGTTGGAGCGGTATGCAAATTGGAGTGGGTCTAGGGTTTCTGGGATAATGGTGTTGATGTGAGCCTTTCAAAGCACTTCATGGCTACAGACGTCAGTGCTACGGGTCGGTAGTAATTTAGGCAGGTTATCTTAGTCTCCTTGGGCACGGGGACTATGGTGGTCTACTTGAAACATGTTGGTATTACAGACTCAGTCAGGGACATGTTGAAAATGTCAGTGAAGACACTTGCCAGTTGGTCAGCACATGCTCAGAGTACACGTCCTGGTAATTTGTCTGGCCCTGCGGCCTTGTGAATGTTGACCTGCTTAAAAGTCTTACTCACATCGGCTACGGAGAGCGTGATCACATAGTCATCTGGAACAGCTGGTGCTCTCATGCATGCTTCAGTGTTGCTTGCCTCGAAGCGAGCATAGAAGTGGTTTAGCTCGTCTGGAAGTCTTATGTCACTGGGCAGCTCGCGGCTGTGCTTCCCTTTGTAGTCTGTAATAGTTTTCAAGCCCTGCCACATCCGACGAGCGTCAGAGCCGGTGTAGTATGATTCAATCTTAGTCCTGTATTGACTCTTTGCCTGTTTGATGGTTCGTCGGAGGGCATAGCGGGATTTCTTATAAGCGTCCGGGTTAGAGTCCCGCTCCTTGAAAGCGGCAGCTCTACCCTTTAGCTCAGTGCGGATGTTTCCTGTAATCCATGGCTTCTGGTTGGGGTATGTACGTACGGTCACTGTGGGGACGACATCATCGATGCACTTATTGATGAAGCCAGTGACTGATGTGGTGTACTCTTCAATGCTATCTGAAGAATCCCGGAACATGTTCCAGTCTGTGCTAGCAAAACAGTCCTGTAGCTTAGCATCTGCGTCATCTGACCACTGGTGCTTCCTGCTTTAGTTTTTGCTTATAAGCAGGAATCAGGAGGATAGAGTTATGGTCAGATTTGCCAAATGGAGGGCGAGGGAGAGCTTTGTATGCGCCTCTGTGTGTGGAGTAAAGGTGGTCTAGAGTTTTTTTTCCTCTGGTTGCACATTTAACATGCTGGTAGAAATTAGGTAGAACGGATTTAAGTTTCCCTGCATTAAAGTCCCCGGCCACTAGGAGCGCTGCCTCTGGATGAGCATTTTCCTGTTTAGTTATGGCCTTATACAGCTCATTCAGTGCAATCTTAATGCCAGCATTGGTTTGTGGTGGTAAATAGACAGCTATGAAAAATATAGATGAAACTCTCTTGGTAAATAGTGTGGTCTACAGCTTATCATAAGATACTCTACCTCAGGCGAGCAAAACCTCGAGACTTCCTTAGTATTTGATTTTGTGCACCAGCTGTTGTTTACAAATATACACAGACCGCCACCCCTTGTCTTACCGGAGCCAGCCGTTCTATCCTGCCAATGTAGCGTATAGCCCGCTAGCTGTATGTTGTCCATGTCGTCGTTCAGCCACGACTCGGTGAAACATAAGATATTACAGTTTTTAATGTCCCGTTGGTAGGATAACCATAATCTTAGGTCATCCAATTTATTCTCAAATGATTGAAGATTGGCTAATAGGATTGATGGGAGAGGCAGTTTACTCGCTCGCCGTCGGATCCTTACAAGGCACCCCGTCCTACGTCCACGATATCTCTGTCTCTTTCTCATGCGATTGACGGGGATTTGGGCCTTGTCGGGTGTCTGTAGGATATCCTTCGCGGCCGCCTCGTTGAAGAAAAGATCTTCGTCCAATACGAGGTGAGTAATCGCTGTCCTGATATCCAGAAGCTCTTTTTGGTTATAAGAGACGATGGCAGAAACATTATGTACAAAATAAATTACAAATAACGCGGAAAAACACACATAATAGTACAATTGGTTAGAGGGCTGTAAAACGGCAGCCATCTTCTCCGGCGCCATTCTTCATTATTCACAGACCCAAGGGAGCTGTGCACATGTTAAGCGAGGCAAGGAGGAGCGCAGCATCATGGGGTACCCGACCTACTGAGCACTAATGATTGGTCTTTTCTAGTCATGTGGGAGGAAAGAGGGATGTAAGATCTCAGAGATGGTCGTCACTAGCTTCTATACACACAAAGTCATAAACCCCGCCCATTTCTTAAAATGTGATTTGAAACCTAACCCTAACCTTAAACTAAAAAGCGAATGTTTGTTGCCCATTTTGACTGTGGCTGTGGAATCTGACTTTGTGGCTGTGCTAACTAGTGGAAACCCTCAGAGAAGGGTTCCACATTGCAGGAAGCGACTCATCCAGGCCATGAAGTGACTCTCTGGGCAGAAATCTCCTCAGTGCTAAAAAGGACATCCCCTTTTTCTACCAAACTGCTCTGGGACACGTGAGCTGTTCAGCAGCTGCAGCGGTTCACTCTGACACTCTGACTCCCTAACATACTTCTTACCCTGCTCTCTCTCTCCTAATCAAAATCACAAGGCTGCTGAAACCTCTGCCAGGAAAGGGAAGACAGAACTAGGACTGGTGTGTGAAATTTAAGGGGTTTTCACCGTTTGGAAACACAGGACAGTCCTTTATCCTGTCTCCCTGCCCTGACAAACAGTCAGCATTCCTCACATTCCAGAATGGTCATAACTCGTTTAGTTTCCTCCATGAATAAGTTACTCATTCTTCCTCTTTTTCAGGCGGGAACTTTCAAAATTCAAAAACCACATGCCCGCCTCTTTTTCTAACCGGACTGGAAATACCAGATGATTTAGGTCCTCTGGTTTGGGAGACTGCTTTAGTAAGAGTACTGTCTTAATGAGCATTACAAAGGTCTTTCATGTGTGTGTAAATTAGAAATGAAACAAGATCAATCAAAAGCAATGGAGTGAATGTCCACTTTTTAATTAGTTACAAATTAATAATAATAATAATTTATTACATTTCTATAGCGCTTTTCATAGACTCTCGAAGCGCTTAATAAGCAGGGTGTCAGTGGATAACCATTACTCAAATACATTAGTGATGATAGAACTTTCAGCATTTGTCAGATAACTCATCTTCATCCTCTTGGAGTACGCCTATAATATTTCAGCGGTGCAATGTATTCGAATTCACATTTCAAATCCCACAGCAAATGACCATACACAGCAAACACTGTATGGGCATGCAAATAAGAGAAAAAAACATCATGCATTTGCCTCTAACCCCAATACCTTAAATTAGAAAAAGCAAATTCCCCAGCAGCTTGGCAAAATATTACTAAGCATGTAGCTAGTGAGAAGAGGTAGTATGGCAAGAATATTAATGCACCCATAGAGGGGAGGGAAATCACTGATAGAGCATATGGCAAGGTTACATATACATCATCATCTCTTCACCCCCTACAGTTGACCTTGTGGGATGGGGAGCTCTGATCAGAATAGAATAGAATGTTTTAAAAAATACTACATTTCAGGACATATCATAGGCTAGGCCTACAGCTGCCAATAATAAATAAGCACAGGGCCTACATCATTCATGCAAAAATATATGGCATTTTATAGCAGTGTACATTTAATGCAGTAAATAGACACCAGTAAAACACTACTACATATGCCTACCTCTTTGAGCATGTCCAATTCCTGGCGCACGGTCTCGTATTCGATCTCCATGTCATCATACTGCTGTTTCAGCTGCTGCTTCTCCTCCAGCACCGCCAGCCCGTACTCCGCCGCCTGGATCTTCTCATGGGTAGTCTCACTCAGCTCCCGGGAAAGGCGCTCGATCTCGGCTCGCAGCCACTCCGGTCCGGCCTCCAGCACCAGCATCGCGTCGGAATAGCGTTGCTCCTCCACGGACATACTATGGATGATGGTGATGGATCAACCGCGTCCGATGCGCCAGCTGATGCTACGACGAACAATGTGGGGACGGGACGGCTTGAAGGATCGCGGAGAACCCTTTCGTTGGAATAGATTATTCGATTCTTCTGTATTTGAACTGCATTATTATCTTGTGTTTCTCGTTTGCCGCTTTGGGTATTACGTTTTCGGTCATGTAGCTGTGGTTTATTTGCTTTCTTCCGGAAGGAGAGGCTTGTCCGTTATCCCCTACAACTGCTCCATGATTGCGGTTCCTTTGCCCTTCGCCTCTCCCCGGCAGCTGAGCGATTGGGGAAGAAGCGGTCAGTCGCTGTCAGATCACTCAGCTGAGAGTACTAGATAAGAATGGTGGTTGATGGGAAACGTAGTACTACAATACACAAACACCAACGCATAGCACGTACAGCTGTCAGGCAAATGCACTCATATCCCGGAGGAAGATGGAGGAAACGGATGTTCTGTTCGAAACTGATGGCGCGTCAGATGAAGATGAGAGTACAGAGAGTACAGAGAGTGAGAACGAGTGGGCTACAGTCGTGAAAAAGAAAGGAAACAAAATAAGTTATGTTGAGATGGAATCTAAGAAATCCCTAGATTCGTTTATAGTAGGAGTGAGGATTTTGGATCAATTTTACCTGGGGGAGTATCATGGAGGCATTGGGAATATTGGCATCTGTGAGAGTGAAGAGCTGGGGGGCCTATGTAGGCATAGCAAACATCTCAAAGTAGCAGTACTGCTGATTTAAGACCAGTTTAGCCTTTTAGATCACAATAAATAAGATTACTAGACCAGCACTCCTACTCTAAAAGGCTTGATACACATACCACCCCTGGTCTTATTCAGATTATTTGTGTGTATTTCAAATGTATTTCGATCCCCGGGACCACCTGTACACAAAAAAATTTATGACTGTAAGTCGCTTTGGATAAAAGCGTCTGCTAAATGGCATATTATATTATTTTATATTAAAGTGACCAGATGGTTAATATTATAACACAACAATGTAATACACACAATTTCAAATTTCAAGCAATTTACTTGACAAGGTTCACATTAATAAGCATTTCATTTCACACATAAATGTGGGCCTAAATGTTTTTTTTTCAAGTTAAAAGTTCAAAATAATTCATATTCCATACATGAATGTTCCCGTCTCATGACATATTCCATGTACATATTCCATATTCCATGGTAGATACAGTGGCTTCTTTAGATAGCCTACTTTTTTGTCAAGTGTCACTGGACTGTCTCTTGCAACAGACCATTTCACATGTACAGTACTTTCACTTGTCCCTTCACATGACATACTGTAGCCTAATAGTATTCCATGTTCATATTCCATGCTATATAGATACAGTGGCTTCTTTTTGACATAAATGTAAAAAAATAAAAATAAAAAAAGATTCATATTCTATACATTTATGTTTTAGACTCATGACATATTCCATGTACATATTCTATATCCCATGCTAGATACAGTGGCTTCTTTTTGACTTTTTAGTCAAGTGTTACTGGACCATCTCACATCTATTCACAAAAAATAACATAAAATAAACTTTCAGCTTGGTGGTTTGCATGAACAAACATTTACATTTAATTATAGAAACAGGAATTGCAGTTCAATTACCAAGCGTTTTCGTGACAGGTTCAAAATAAGATGGGTTTGCGATGGTTGAGCAGAAGTTGTGCTTTCTCTTTGCAAAATATAGTATTTTGTGCCCATAGGCTGGTAAGGTTCTCTGCATCCAAAATGTTTTAAGGATTTGCAAAGCAACTCCTTGAGAGCTCTTGACCATATCTATCAGATTTGCATTATACAACACGAAAACAAAACTGGAATGTGTCCAGAGAGGACCCCAATTGTGAACACTTCTTGGCAGGTGGAGGCGAAGATGCACGTTGAAAGAAACATTACCCACCCCATAAAGACCAAAATCTTCAAGCAAAACCTCTGACTCAGAAATATGACTTTCGGTAATGCTCTTGCCATGTAGTAGAGATACTCCCTTAACAAGTTTTAACCAATGAGTTAGGTAATGATCTGGCAAGATTCCTTTAAGTAGTGGAACAGTATAGTACAGGAGCCATATGTACCATTCGTGTGCCTTCCAAAATGTTCTTTGGGTGATTGAATGTGGTACACATGAGACGTTGCATGGTGGCTTTATATTCAAAAGCATGTCATCTAGATGTTGAGTTGATCTACCTATAGTATATACCATGACATCTCATGATTTTAGCTGTTTAACCATAAACTGGTCATGCTTCTGGCAATCCTCAATAGCAAATTGTGCTTATAATCAGGGATAGGTCCCTCTATTATGTCAAAATGTTCAAGCCGAGATAAAATACTAGGGCCTTTAATTCCCTTTACAGCTTTGCCAGACTCTAGTGCTGAATCTACAAATAGATACAAATGATTTCTGAGTTGACTGTTTTCCTCGAAAGGATATGCATGCGTATGCCCTCTTCCCGTTGCTACTACAATACCTTTTTGGAGACCAAGAGCAGCCAAATTCCCCATTCAAGTGTTTAAAGTTTTGAAGAAGAGGTCTGGCAACTGAGTCACTGACTAAAATTAAAGGACAGACTTCGCTAGTCACAATAGCACCTTCAGGATTTTTCCATTTGATACATTGAGTGTAATACATTAATCTACAAAAGGATTGAAGTACATGTTCATGTGTGGCTTTTGGGGCCCAAACCATAAGCGTGCTTTGCGCCTAAAAAATATTTTTGGGGGGAATGTTTTGTGTATGGATTTCTGAAGCAGGGCGCCTGTCAAGGGGGTTATTTCTGGGGATGCAGATGATAAGCCTATACCTGAAGTATATATTTTTTTGACATTTTAGATGAAGTGATTGGTGCAGGTCGACTGACCTGCATGGTGAATGGAGTAAGGAAACCCACTTTTTTTATGAGTCTCTCCCTTCTCATGTAAAGCTAGGCTTTATGAGATACCCTGTAAGAGCGTTTGTGCACAAGACCCATAGCCGCGGGAAGTAGGGGTGCTGGAGGTGCTGCAGCACCCCCTGGTGGTTAGATGGTAAGACTGCAAGAATGGGTGGTGTTGCAAAAAAAACAATTACAAAATAAATCCAGTTGCATTATTGATCTAAATGATCATGGGAAGGGGAGAGAAAAAACATGGAATATTTGTATATGGGCCCCATTCTGCATGGAGAGCTATCGGCTCTGCTTTGTAAGCGGTGTGCTCATGATATGCTCTTATCTATTTAGTTGTGGGGGTTTGGAGTTAGACACGCGCTCTGCTGTACAATAGACAGTTTAGTTTGAGTTGAGTCGGGTCTCTCTCTCTCTCCCTCTCCCTCTCTGTCCCTCTCCCATAGGCGGCATGTGAGTTTCAAGTTTGGGGAAGCTAATTTTCACCATAAAAATGCACCTTTATAGTAAAGCATTCCATGCATCTATCATCACATTTGCAGACTTATGTAAGCTAGCCTACTATTCCTAAGGTGATGAGTATATTGGATAGTCATAATTTAGGCTAATAATATAACTCAATAACTGTTCGCAAAAAAGACTGCAATGTTCAATGCATGGCTGAGCGTGTAGAGTAGGCCTAGGCTATAGGCTATATCATATCAATTTCTTCTCCTTTTGTGTTTATAAACACATTTCATGCAATTCTAACAGACTTTATGTCTGGAGACATTAGCAGAATCCTATTTTTTATATTACAAAAAATGCAGGGTAGTATAGGCCTATAGGCTACTGCTGACACTGACAAACAGATAAATAAAAGCAACCTTGTCTGCAACCATATAATCTATGAAAAGGGGAAACACAAATTGTACAATATGAAGTCCATGTAACCTGGAGGAGGAAATGATTGTCCAAAAACAACGTTTCAAGTGGCACTGACCCAACAATGGCCAATTTCCATGTTGTCTGTAGCTTGTGAAACGTTGATTAATGTGCACTGTCCCTGTAAAAATAAAAAATAAATGTAAACTTAATCTTAATGATAAATAGCGCCTTTTGGAGCGCATTCTTCTCTGTCTCAATTGGCTCAACAGCGAAATGACTTACAACACTGTCAGCCAATCCGATGTCTAGCCAGTCCCAACTAGCGGAAAGCCACTAAAAGCCACCAATGGGAATGCAAGACAGTCTCAACTAATTGTATCCAACCACTATCGCCCGTTTGACATGTGGTCCAATCATATTCGCCCTTTGACTTTAGCCCCGGCCCCAACTCGAATTTTCAAAACAACTAACGGCGGCCATGACAGTCTTTATGGCTTGGGGGTAGAAGCTGTTAAGGAGCCTTTTGGATCTAGACTTGGCGCTCCGGTACCACTTGCCGTGCGGCAGCAGAGAGAACAGTCTCTGACTTTGGTGACTGGAGTCTTTGACAATTTTTTGGGCCTTCCTCTGACACTGCCTAGTATATAGGTCCTGGATGGCAGGAAGCTTGGCCCCAGTGATGTACTGGGCCGTACACACTACCCTCTGTAGCGCCTTACGGTCGGATGCCGAGCAGTTGCCATACCAGGCAGTGATGCAACCGGTCAGGATGCTCTCGATGGTGCAGCTGTATAACTTTTTGAGGATCTGGGGATCCATGCCAAATCTTTTCAGTCTCCTGAGGGGGAAAAATTGTTGTTGTGCCCTCTTCATGACTGTCTTGGTGTGTTTGGACCATGGTAGTTTGTTTGTGATGTGGACACCAAGGAACTTGAAACTCTCGACCCGCTCCACTACAGCCCCATCGATGTTAATGGGGGCCTGTTCGGCCATTATTTTCCTGTAGTCCACGATCAGCTCCTTTGTCTTGCTCACATTGAGGGAGAGGTTGTTGTCCTGGCACCACAATGTCAGGTCTCTGACCTCCTCCCTATACGCTGTCTCATCGTTGTCGGTGATCAGGCCTACCACTGTTGTGTCGTTAGTAAACTTAATGATGGTGTTGGAGTCGTGCTTGGCCACGCAGTCGTGGGTGAACAGGGAGTACAGGAGGAGACTAAGCACGCACCCCTGAGGGGCCCCAGTGCTGAGCACTTGTTGGCTGCTTTTCCTTCACTGCGGTCCGACTCATCCCAAACCATCTCAATTGGGTTGAGGTCGGGGGATTGTGGAGGCCAGGTCATCTGATGCAGCACTCCATCACTCTCCTTCTTGGTAATATAGCCCTTACACAGCCTGGAGGTGTGTTGGGTCATTGTCCTGTTGAAAAACAAATGATAGTCCCACTAAGCCCAAACCAGATGAGATGGCGTATCACTGTAGAATGCTGTGGTAGCCATGCTGGTTAAGTGTGCCTTGAATGCTAAATAAATCACCAACAGTGTCACCAGCAAAGCACCATCACACCTCCTCCTCCATGCTTCATGGTGGGAACCACACATGCGGAGATCATCTGTTCACCTACTCTGCGTCTCACAGAGACACGGCGGTTGGAACCAAAAATCTCACATTTGGACTCATCAGACCAAAGGACAGATTTCCACTGGTCTAATGTCCATTGCTTGTGTTTCTTGGTCCAAGCAGGTCTCTTCTTCTAATTGGTGTCCTATAGTAGTGGGTACTTTGCAGCAATTCGACCATGAAGGCCTGATTCACACAGTCCCCTCTGAACAGTTGATGTTGAGATGTGTCTGTTACTTGAACTCTGTGAAGCATTTATTTTGGCTGCAATTTCTGAGGCAAGTAACTCTAATGAACTTATCCTCTGCAGCAGAGTTGACTCTGGGTCTTCCATTCCTGTCGCGGTCCTCATGAGAACCAGTTTCATCATAACACTTGATGGTTTTTGCGACTGCACTTGAAGAAACTTTCAAAGTTCTTGAAATGTTCCGTATTGACTGACCTTCATGTCTTAAAGTAATGATGGACTATCGTTTCTCTTTGCTTTTCTCTTTGCTCACAGACACTGTGGTCCTCTGTAGCTCAGCTGGTAGAGCACGGCGCTTGTAACGCCAAGGTAGTGGGTTCGATCCCCGGGACCACCCATACACACACAAAAAAAAAAATGTATGCAAGCATGACTGTAAGTCGCTTTGGATAAAAGTGTCTGCTAAATGGCATATTATTATTATATATTATTCTTTGAGCTGTTCTTGCCATAATATGAACTTGGTATTTTACCAAATAGGGCTATCTTCTGTATACCCCCCCTACCTTGTCACAACACAACTGATTGGCTCAAACACATTAAGAAGGAAATACATTCCACAAATTAACTTTTAAGAAGGCACACCTGTTCATTGAAATGCATTCCAGGTGAATAACTCATGAAGCTTGTTGAGAGAATGCCAAGAGTGTGCAAAGCTGTCATCAAGGAAAAGGGTGGCTACTTTGAAGAATCTAAAATCTCAAATATATTTTGATCTGTTTAACACTTTTTTGGTTACTACATGATTCCATATGTGTTTTTTCATAGTTTTGATGTCTTCACTATTATTCTACAATGTAGAAAATAGTTTTAAAAAATAAAGAAAAACCCTTGAATGAGTAGGTGTGTCCAAACTTTTGACTGGTAGTGTAACTTAGGCTACAGTGATACTGTTACCGAATCTTGTCCTATGGTTAGGCTAGTCATCGCATTAGGAATTGGATTTTGTTAAGTCTGCATAGACACATGCAATGCTTTATTATAAAGGTGATCGGTCAGCACCCCTACTCAAAACAACTTCCCGCAGCTATGCCTTTGTCACGCCCTGACCTATAGAACTCTTGTTTGTTGAGTCAGGGTGTGGAAATCTATGTTATATATTCTATGTTTATGTTCTAGTTATTCTATTTCTATGTCTGGCCGGGTATGATTCCCAATCAGAGGCAGCTGTCGCTCATTGTCTCTGATTGGGGATCATACTTAGGTAGCCCAGTTGCCTACTGTGTATTGTGGGATCTTGTTCCTGTTAGGCTGGTGTGTGTATAGCCCTTTGGACTTCACGTTACGTTGTTTCTTGTTTTGGTTTGTATGTTTATTGGGTGAATAAACATGTACGCTTTTCACGCTGCACCTTGGTCCGACCCATCTCTCAACGATTGTGACAGAAGATCCCACCAAACGAGGACCAAGCAGCGTGGCCAGGAGCAGACATCCTGGACATGGGAGGAGATCCTGGATGGTAAGGGATCTTGGACATGGGAGGAGATCCAGGCTGGGATGGATCGCCGTCCTTGAGAACGGACAGAGGAAGCCCAGGTAGGAGAGGAGCAACGGCGACACCGACGGCGCCGGCCGAGGAGGAAGCCCGAGAGGCAGCCCCAATAAAAATGTTTTGGGGGGCTAAAGGGGTGGTCAGGAATCGAGTGAGAAGAGCCCCGACCACTGCACCCGGTGGGGTTCCAGTTGGAGTCCCTACGACCATGGGAACAGGAATGGGAACAGTTGTACACGGAGGAGTCGGAGGATGACGATGACGATGAGGTTCTGTTCCCTAACTCGTGGGGGCTCCCGGAGGAGTCCTCACTGGAGGAGAATTGGCGAGAGAGAGAGAGAAGGACTGGAGCAGTCTGAGAGAGGAGGCCACCACGTTACGGGGGCTGTTAGCTCAGAGGGAGCAGGAGTTATCCGTTCAGAGGGAGGCGCTACAGGAGGCTCAAAGGGAGAAGGAAGTAGTGGAGGCACGGACAGAGGAGCTGGTCAGGCAACAGAAGGAGCGTGTGTTCATTGAGGAACCTAGGTATGCGGAGATATGCACTGTGTCGCCAGTGCGCATTCACAGCCCAGTGCGTCCTGTGCCAGCGCCCCGCACATGTCGTGCGAAAGTGGGCATCCAGCCAGGACGGGTTGTGCCGGCTCAACGCTCCTGGTCTCCAGTGCGCCTCCACGGTCCAGTATATCCTGGGCCAGTCCTACGCACTGTGTCGCCAGTGCGCGTTCACAGCCCAGTGCGTCCTGTGCCAGCGCCCCACACGTGCCGTGCGAAAGTGGGCATCCAGCCAGGACGGGTTGTGCCAGCTCTAAGCTCCAGACCTCCAGTGCGCCTCCACAGGCCGGTACGCCCCATACCTGCTCCCCGCACCAATCCAGTGGTGCGTGTATCCAGTCCAGTACGGCCCGTACCTGCTCCCCGCACCAAACCAGTGGTGCGTGTCACCAGCCCGGTATGCCCCGTACCTGCTCCCCGCACCAAACCAGTGGTGCGTGTATCCAGTCCGGCACGTCCCGTACCTGCTCCCCGCACCAAACCAGTGGTGCGTGTCTCCAGTCCGGCACGACCCGTGCTTGCTCCTTGCACCAGACCAGTGGTGCGTGTCGCCAGTCCGGCACGACCCGTGCATGCTCCTCGCACCAGACCAGTGGTGCGTGTATCCAGTCCGGCACAGCCCGTGCCTGCTCCTCGCACCAAACCAGTGGTGCGTGTCTCCAATCCGGCACGGCCCGTGCCTGCTCCTCGCACCAGACCAATGGTGCGTGTGCCCAGTCCAGCTCCGGTCAGCGGCTCCACTCCGGAGCCAGAGCAGTCCGCTCCACCGGTGCCCAGTCCAGCTCTGGTCAGCGGCTCCTCTCCGGAGCCAGAGCAGTCCGCTCCACCGGTGCCCAGTCCAGCTCCGGTCAGCGGTTCCACTCCGGAGCCAGAGCAGTCCGCTCCACCGGGGTCTAGTTCAGCTCCGGTCAGTGGCTCCACTTCAGACCCAGAAGTCAGCCCCTCTCCAGGGTCGGGGCCTCCCACACCAGGGTCCAGACAGGGCTTGGTGCATCGTGGGAGGAAGGAGAGGGGAAGCATCGCGCCGAGGTCCAGACCAGACCGGGGGAGCAACGGGGAGGCAGAGAGGGAGAGGTCGTCACGCCCGGAGCCGGATCCGCCTCCGAGGACCCTCCCCTGTCATGTCAGGTTTGTGCGGCCGGAGGCCGCACCTTTGGGGGGGGGGGGTACTGTCACGCCCTGACCTATAGAACTCTTGTTTGTTGAGTCAGGGTGTGGAAATCTATGTTATATATTCTATGTTTATGTTCTAGTTATTCTATTTCTATGTCTGGCCGGGTATGATTCCCAATCAGAGGCAGCTGTCGCTCATTGTCTCTGATTGGGGATCATACTTAGGTAGCCCAGTTGCCTACTGTGTATTGTGGGATCTTGTTCCTGTTAAGCTGGTGTGTGTATAGCCCTTTAGGCTTCACGTTACGTTGTTTCTTGTTTTGGTTTGTATGTTTATTGGGGGAATAAACATGTCCGCTTTTCACGCTGCACCTTGGTCCGACCCGTCTCTCAACGATCGTGACAGCTTTGTATGCAACCATTTAATATAGGCCTACGAAAGGGGGACTCAAATGTACAAAATGACATCTATCTAATCTGGAGGAGGAAATTATTGTCCAAAGACAAAGTTTAAAGTGGCACTGATTGACCCAATGATACAGTGGAAATACATGTACTCACCAGGGATATGATGATGCTCTCTGCTGGTGCCAATAAGATAGGCTACTATTCGCTCAAGTTGAGAGTTTTGATAACTAAAAGACAGATTAGTCTTTTCATTTTCTTCTCTTTACAACAATAGCCATTTGCTTTCCCGCGATTGTATTTTTAAATATTGCGATATGCCTGGGCCTATTTCAGCTGCTTTTCACTGACAGTTGCAACTCAACGATCAGCTATTTGGTATTTGTCGCACGCACTGCCCAAATTGCATGACTTCCAACTGTAGGCTATGCGCTTGTGATTTAAAATGATCTACAGCTTATTTTTTTAAAGAAGCGAATGATCATCTGGGGCCAAATCATGTAAACTAATTGTAAATCACTTGCTGGTGTACTAGCCTATTATGAATGATTTTATTTATTTCTGTATAGACAGGAATAAATATATAATTTTGGCAATTTAATTAAATGTACTTTGAATTAAATTGCCTTTTGGACGCACTGCCCTGTGTCTTGGAAATTTCAGTACTGAGAGAGACTTGTCATTTCTTCAACAATCATCTTTATTCAATATTGATTTAATTATTGCAATAATGAGACAGGTCAAAGACGGGTCAACCCAACACTCTTGACTGTTGGGCGAGTAGCCTAACCCTTACAGAAATGCAGAGTTCTTTATATAGCTGACACTAAGAATGCTTAGTCATGGCTAGTTCCACCCCTCCCATGCAGATTGGGGGCACCATAAGCCACTTTGGGTTCATCTCCTGGTCATCTGCCTCTGGTGTTATTTTTAACCCCACCTCATCTTAGTTTCCCAGATGCCAGGATAATTAGGAATACTGAGGCCCAGATGCCAGGATAATCAGGAATACTGAGGCCCAGATGCCAGGATAATCAGGAATACTGAGGCCTTTGTTCTGTTCCTCCAGGATCTCTCTATCTGGTTAAACATACACCACATCTTGTCTATGGAATGCAGGCTGTAAATCAATTTTCAGCTCAAGCTACAGTGGGGAGAACAAGTATTTGATACACTGCCGATTTTGCAGGTTTTCCTACTTACAAAGCATGTAGAGGTCTGTCATTTTTATCATAGGTACACTTCAACTGTGCGAGACGGAATCTAAAACAAAAATCCAGAAAATCACATTGTATGATTTTTAAGTAATTAATTTGCATTTTATTGCATGACATAAGTATTTGATCACCTACCAACCAGTAAGAATTCCGGCTCTCACAGACCTGTTAGTTTTTCTTTAAGAAGCCCTCCTGTTCTCCACTCATTACCTGTATTAACTGCACCTGTTTGAACTCATTACCTGTATAAAAGACACCTGTCCACACACTCAATCAAACAGACTCCAACCTCTCCCACAATGGCCAAGACCAGAGAGCTGTGTAAGGACATCAGGGATAAAATTGTAGACTTGCACAAGGCTGGGATGGGCTACAGGACAATAGGCAAGCAGCTTGGTGAGAAGGCAACAACTGTTGGCGCAATTATTAGAAAATGGAAGAAGTTCAAGATGACGGTCAATCACCCTCGGTCTGGGGCTCCATGCAAGATCTCACCTCGTGGGGCATCAATGATCATGAGGAAGGTGAGGGATCAGCCCAGAACTACACGGCAGGACCTGGTCAATGACCTGAAGAGAGCTGGGACCACAGTCTCAAAGAAAACCATTAGTAACACACTACACCGTCATGGATTAAAATCCTGCAGTGCACACAAGGTCCCCCTGCTCAAGCCAGCGCATGTCCAGGCCCGTCTGAAGTTTGCCAATAACCATCTGGATGATCCAGAGGAGGAATGGGAGAAGGTCATGTGGTCTGATGAGATAAAAATAGAGCTTTTTGGTCTAAACTCCACTCGCCGTGTTTGGAGGAAGAAGAAGGATGAGTACAACCCCAAGAACACCATCCCAACCGTGAAGCATGGAGGTGGAAACATCATTCTTTGGGAAGCTTTTCTGCAAAGGGGACAGGACGACTGCACCGTATTGAGGGGGAGGATGGATGGGGCCATGTATCGCGAGATCTTGGCCAACAACCTCCTTCCCTCAGTAAGAGCATTGAAGATGGGTCGTGGCTGGGTCTTCCAGCATGACAATAAACCGAAACACACAGCCAGGGCAACTAAGGAGTGGCTCCGTAAGAAGCATCTCAAGGTCCTGGAGTGGCCTAGCCAGTCTCCAGACCTGAACCCAATAGAAAATCTTTGGAGGGAGCTGAAAGTCCGTATTGCCCAGCGACAGCCCCAAAACCTGAAGGATCTGGAGAAGGTCTGTATGGAGGAGTGGGCCAAAATCCCTGCTGCAGTGTGTGCAAACCTGGTCAAGACCTACAGGAAACGTATGATCTCTGTAATTGCAAACAAAGGTTTCTGTACCAAATATTAAGTTCTGCTTTTCTGATGTATCAAATACTTATGTCATGCAATAAAATGCAAATTAATTACTTAAAAATCATACAATGTGATTTTCTGGATTTTTGTTTTAGATTCCGTCTCTCACAGTTGAAGTGTACCTATGATAAAAATGACAGACCTCTACATGCTTTGTAAGTAGGAAAACCTGCAAAATCGGCAGTGTATCAAATACTTGTTCTCCCCACTGTATCTCTAGTGACCATATGCCCAGATTAGCTGCATGGAGTTAGAGTGGAGACCATGAAACACAGCATTAGTAGAACAGAAATGTCTTACTGTTTGTTAACCCAGTTGTTAAATATCCAACAAATAAGGTAAATACGTAATTTTTCTGTCACACCTGCCTCTCTCCTCTCTCTCTCCCCCCCTTGTGGTGAATATCAAGTGATCTGGAGCAGTGCTCGCAAAAGTCTTCCAGTTCTATTTTCTATTAGTTTACAATTCTAAACTTGGCGAAAAGGGAATGGGAACGATATCACATAAGGAACATGGTATTCTCTCACCCTCGGCTTGCAGGTCTGCTCCTGCCCATGTCAAACACGTAGGCGTACTAGCCCACTAGTCTAGCAAGCAACACAGTGTTGGGCACAGCCCAGCGAGTGCCGGCTGTGCTTTCCTCCGCTGGTGCTGGAAATGAAATACTCAAATACAACTTTGTGAGCCATAATATACATGGTTTAGGAAGCACTTTGAAAAATAAAGAAATAAAGTCTTATTTGAATAAAGAGAGAGTAGACATAGCTTGACTACAAGAGACTTAATTTGTATTTTGATAAATCATCAACTAACGTCCAATTATTGTCCAATATGTCTACTGCACTTGTCCATAACACTCAAGATTTGGTATTTGAAGAAGTATAGAGTACAACACATCCTAATGAAAGGTGCTTTTCTTTTTATTCCCATGTACACAAAGCTGCCAGTTGAGGACCTACGAGGCGTCTGTTTCTCAAACTAGACACTCTAATGTATTTGTCCTCTTGCTCAGTTGTGCACCGGGGCCTCCCACTCCTCTTTCTATTCTGGTTAGAGACAGTTTGCGCTGTTCTGTGAAGGGAGTAGTACACAGCGTTGTACGAGATCTTCAGTTTCTTGGCAATTTCTCGCATAGAATAGCCTTCATTTCTCAAAACAAGAATAGACTGACGAATTTCAAAAGAAAGTTATTTGTTCTGGCCATTTTGAGCCTGTAATCGAACCCACAATTGCTGATGCTCCAGATACTCAACTAGTCTCTAGAAGGCCAGTTTTATTGCTTCTTTAATCTGCACAACCGTTTTCAGCTGTGCTAACATAATTGCAAAAGGGTTTTCTAATTATCAATTATACATTTGGATTAGCAAACACAACGTGCCATTGGAACACAGGACTGATGGTTGCTGATAATGGGCCTCTGTACGCCTATGTAGATATTCCATTAGAAATCAGCCGTTTCCAGCTACAATAGCCATTTACAACATTAACAATGTCTACACTGTATTTCTGATCAATTTGATGTTATTTTAATGGACAAAAAAATTGCTTTTCTTTCAAAAACAAGGAAACTGACCCCATACTTTTGAATGGTAGTGTATATACAGTTGAAGTCGGAAGTTTACATACACCTTAGCCAAATACATTTAAACTCAATTTTTCACAATTCCTGACATTGAATCCTAGTAAAAATTCCCTGTTTTAGGTCAGTTAGGATCACCACTTTATTTTAAGAATGTGAAATGTTAGAATAATAGTAGAGAGAATGATTTATTTCAGCTTTTACTTTGTTGTCCTTAAGCCATTTTGCCACAACTTTGGAAGTATGCTTGGGGTCATTGTCCATTTGGAAGACCCATTTGCGACCAAGCTTTAACTTCCTGACTGATATCTTGAGATGTTGCTTCAATATATCCACATAATTTTCCTTATTCATGATGCCATCTATTTTGTGAAGTGCACCAGTCACTCCTGAAGCAAAGCACCCCCAAAGCATGATGCTTCCACCCCCGTGCTTCACGGTTGGGATGTTGTTCTTCGGCTTGCAAGCTCCCCTTTTTCCTCCAAACATTACGATGGTCATTATGGCCAAACAGTTCTATTTTTGTTTCATCAGACCAGAGGACATTTCTCCAAAAAGTACGAACTTTGTTCCCATGTGCAGTTGCAAACCGTAGTCTGTATTTTTTATGGCGGTTTTGGAGCAGGGGCTTCTTCCTTGCTGAGCGGCCTTTCAGGTTATGTCGAAATAGGACTCGTTTTACTGTGGATATAGATACTTTTGTACCTGTTTCCTCCAGCATCTTCACAAGGTCCTTTGCTGTTGTTCTGGGATTGATTTGCACTTTTCACACCAAAGTACGTTCATCTCTAGGAGACAGAACGCGTCTCCTTCCTGAGCGGTATGACGGCTGCGTGGTCCCATGGTGTTTATACTTGCGTACTATTGTTTGTACAGATGAACGTGGTACCTTCAGACGTTTGGAAATTGCTCCCAAGGATGAACCAGACTTGTGGAGGTCCACAAATTTTTTTCTGAGGTCTTGGCTGATTTCTTTTGATTTTCCCATGATGTCAAGCAAAGAGGCACTGAGTTTTAAGGTAGGCCTTGAAATACATCCACAGGTACACCTCCAATTGACTCAAATTATGTCAATTATTCTATTAGAAGCTTCTAAAGCCTTGACATCATTTTCTGGAATTGTCCAAGTTGTTTAAAGGCACAGTCAACTTAGTGTATGTAAACTTCTGACCCACTTGAATTGTGATACAGTGAATTATAAGTGAAATAATCTGTCTGTAAACAATTGTTGGAAAAATTACTTGTGTCATGCACAAAGTAGATGTCCTAACCGACTTGCCAAAACTATGGTTTGTTTACAAGAAATTTGCGGAGTGGTTGAAAAACGAGTTTTAATGAGTTCAACCTAAGTGTATGTAAATTTCCAACTTCAACTGTATATACATATTTACAAAATAAAATATATGGGTGTTTGGAAATGATGCAGACAATTACATTGATGGAAGCCACAATACATCTGCTCAGCTGTGACGTGATAGGCCACTCAACGAAGTGGTAGGCCACACAAGCTCATAGATTGGGACCGCCGAGAGCTAACAATGTTCTGTCCTCGGTTGCAACACTCACTACCAAGTTCCAAACTGCCTCTGGAAGCAACGTCAGCACAAGAACTGTTCGTCGAGAGCTTAATGAATTGGGTTTCCATGGCCAAGCAGCCGTACACAAGCCTAAGATCACCATGTGCAATGCCAAGCATTGGCTGGAGTGGTGTAAAGCTCGGCGTCATTGGCCTATGGAGCAGTGGAAACGCGTTCTCTGGAGTGATGAATCACGCTTTACCATCTGGCAGTCCAACGGACGAATCTGGGTTTGGCGGATGCCAGGAGAACCTTACCTGCCCGAAAGTATAGTGCCAACTGTAAAGTTTGGTGGAGGAGGAATAATGGTCTGGGGCTGAATTTCATGGTTCAGGCTAGGCCCCTTAGTTCCAGTGCGGTACCTGAGCACCAAGTCTAGGTCCAAAAGGCTCCTTAACAGCTTCTACCCCTAAGCCATAAGACTGCTGAACAGTTAATCAAATGGCTACCTGGACTATTTGCATAGACTTTTGTTTTTACGTTGCTGCTACTCAATGTTTATTATCTACAGTGAGGGAAAAATGTATTTGATCCCCTGCTGATTTTGTACGTTTGCCCACTGAAAAAGACATGATCAGTCTATAATTTTAATGGTAGGTTTATTTGAACAGTGAGAGACAGAGTAACAACAACAAAAATCCAGAAAAACGCATGTCAAAAATGTTATCAATTGATTTGCATTTTAATGAGGGAAATAAGTATTTGACCCCTCTGCAAAACATTACTTAGTACTTGGTGGCAAAATCCTTGTTGGCAATCACAGAGGTCAGACGCTTCTTGTAGTTGGCCACCCGGTTTGCACACATCTCGTGAGGGATTTTGTCCCACTCCTCTTTGTAGATCTTCTCCAAGTCATTAAGGTTTCGAGCCTGATGTTTGGCAACTCGAACCTTCAGCTCCCTCCACAGATTTTCTATGGGATTAAGGTCTGAAGACTGGCTAGGCCACTCCAGGGCCTTCATGTGCTTCTTCTTGAGCCACTATTTTGTTGCCTTGGCCGTGTGTTTTGGGTCATTGTCATGCTGGAATACCCATTTACAACCCATTTTCAATGCCCTGGCTGAGGGAAGGAGGTTCTCAGCCAAGATTTGACGGTACATGGCCCCGTCCATCGTCCCTTTGATGCGGTGAAGTTGTCCTGTCCCCTTAGCAGAAAAACACCCCCAAAGCATAATGTTTCCACCTCCATGTTTGACGGTGGGGATGGTGTTCTTGGGGTCATAGGCAGTATTCCTCCTCCTCCAAACACAGCGAGTTGAGTTGATGCCAAAGAGCTCCATTTTGGTCTCATCTGACCACAACACTTTCACCCAGTTCTCCTCTGAATCATTCAGATGTTAATTTGCAAACTTCAGACGGGCCTGTATATGTGCTTTCTTGAGCAGGGGGACCCTGCAGGCGCTGCAGGATTTCAGTCCTTCACGGTGTAGTGTGTTACCAATTGTTTTCTTGGTGACTATGGTCCCAGCTGCCTTGAGATCATTGACAAGATCCTCCTGTGTAGTTCTGGGCTGATTCCTCACTGTTCTCATGATCATTGCAACTCCATGAGGTGAGATCTTGCATGGAGCCCCAGGCCGAGGGAGATTGACAGTTATTTTGTGTTTCTTCCATTTGTGAATAATCGCACCAACTGTTGTCACCCTCTCACCAAGCTGCTTGGCGATGGTCTTGTAGCCCATTCCAGCCTTGTGTAGGTCTACAATCTTGTCCCTGACATCCTTGGAGAGCTCTTTGGTCTTGGCCATGGTGGAGCATTTGGAATCTGATTGATTGATTGCTTCTGTGGACAGGTGTCTTTTATACAGGTAACAAGCTGAGATTAGGAGCACTCTCTTTAAGAGTGTGCTCCTAATCTCAGCTCGTTACCTGCATAAAAGACACCTGGGAGCCAGAAATCTTTCTGATTGAGAGGGGGTCAAATACTTATATCCCTCATTAAAATGCAAATCAATTTATAACATTTTTTACATGCGTTTTTCTGGATTTTGTTGTTGTTATTCTGTCTCTCACTGTTCAAATAAACCTACCATTAAAATTATAGACTGATCATTGTCAGTGGGCAAACATACAAAATCAGCAGGGGATCAAATTCTTTTTTCCCTCACTGTATGCAAAGTCACTTTACCCCACATGTAGATATTACCTCAGTTACCTCGACTAACCTGTACCCCCGCACATTGACTTGGTACCGGTACCCCCTGTATATAGCCTCGTTATTTTATTGTGTTCCTTTTTTTTTGGGGGGGGGGGCTTTACTGTTTCAGCATGACAATACCCCCGTACACAAAGCGAGGTCCATACAGAAATGGTTTGGTGTGGAAGAACTTGACTGGCCTGTATAGAGCCCTGACCTCAACCCCATCGAACACCTTTGGGATGAATTGGCACGCCGACTGCAAGGCAGGCCTAATCGCCCAACATCAGTGCCCAACCTCACTAATGCTCTTGTGACTGAATGGAAGCAAGTCCCCGCAGCAATGTTAGTGGAAAGCCTTCCCAGAAGAGTGGAGGCTGTTATAGCAGCAAAGGGGGGACCAAATCCATATTAATGCCCATGATTTTGGAATGAGATGTTCGACGAGCAGGTGTCCACACCTTTTTGGTCATGTAGTGTGTACTGAGGTTGATCTTATAATGATTGATGGACATGATATACTGACTTGGGTACAGGGTAAGAACATCAGAGAAGGGAGTGCGCACTGATGGTTAACAGATGTGTTGAAGAAACGTGTAATCGAAGCTACAGTGGGGAAAAAAAGTATTTAGTCAGCCACCAATAGTGCAAGTTCTCCCACTTAAAAATATGAGAGAGGCCTGTAATTTTCATCATAGGTACACGTCAACTATGACAGACAAAATGAGAAAAAAAAATCCAGAAAATCACATTGTAGGACTTTTTATGAATTTATTGGCATATGATGGTGGAAAATAAGTATTTGGTCAATAACAAAAGTTTCTCAATACTTTGTTATATACCCTTTGTTGGCAATGACACAGGTCAAACGTTTTCTGTAAGTCTTCACAAGGTTTTCACACACTGTTGCTGGTATTTTGGCCCATTCCTCCATGCAGATCTCCTCTAGAGCAGTGATGTTTTGGGGCTGTCGCTGGGCAACACAGACTTTCAACTCCATCCAAAGATTTTCTATGGGGTTGAGATCTGGAGACTGGCTAGGCCACTCCAGGACCTTGAAATGCTTCTTTCGAAGCCACTCCTTCGTTGCCCGGGCGGTGTGTTTGGGATCATTGTCATGCTGAAAGACCCAGCCACGTTTCATCTTCAATGCCCTTGCTGATGGAAGGAGGGTTTCACTCAAAATCTCACGATACATGGCCCCATTCATTCTTTCCTTTACACGGATCAGTCGTCCCTGGTCCCTTTGCAGAAAAACAGCCCCAAAGCATGATGTTTCCAACCCCATGCTTCACAGTAGGTATGGTGTTCTTTGGATGCAACTCAGCATTCTTTGTCCTCCAAACATGACGAGTTGAGTTTTTACCAAAACGTTATATTTTTGTTTCATCTGACCATATGACATTCTCCCAATCCTCTTCTGGATCATCCAAATGCACTTCAGACGGGCCTGGACATGTACTGGCTTAAGCAGGGGGACACGTCTCGCATTGCAGGATTTGAGTCCCTGGCAGCGTAGTGTGTTACTGATGGTTGGCTTTGTTACTTTGGTCCCAGCTCTCTGCAGGTCATTCACTAGGTCCCCCCCGTGTGGTTCTGGGATTTTTGCTCACCGTTCTTGTGATCATTTTGACCCCACGGGGTGAGATCTTGCGTGGAGCCCCAGATCGAGGGAGATTATCAGTGGTCTTGTATGTCTTCCATTTCCTAATAATTGCTCCCACAGTTGATTTCTTCAAACCAAGCTGCTTACCTATTGCAGATTCAGTCTTCCCAGCCTGGTGCAGGTCTACAATTTTGTTTTTGGTGTCCTTTGACAGCTCTTTGGTCTTGGCCATTGTGAAATTTGGAGTGTGACTGTTTGAGGTTGTGGACAGGTGTCTTTTATACTGATAACAAGTTCAAACAGGTGCCATTAATACAGGTAACGAGTGGAGGACAGAGGAGCCTCTTAAATAATAAGTTACAGGTCTGTGAGAGCCAGAAATCTTGCTTGTTCGTAGGTGACCAAATACTTATTTTCCACCATAATTTGCAAATAAATTCATTAAAAATCCTACAATGGGATTTTCTGGATTTTTTTTTCTCAATTTGTCTGTCATAGTTGACGTGTACCTATGATGAAAATTACAGGCCTCTCTCATCTTTTTAAGTGGGAGAATTTGCACAATTGGTGGCTGACTAAATACTTTTTTTCCCCACTGTATATAAGCTGAGATATGTTCTTTGTTCAGTAGTTCGGGAATGGCAAGAAGCAAAGCACTATATTTTGTTATAACGAACCATGGTACCTATTAAATATTTATATGAACTCCCCAGCTAACTGTTAAATATCTTCTTGCATCATGAATTACTTGATACCCGAGAAACTCATCATAACACTGGTTCTGAGGGAGGTGACATGGCCACAAACAATGCATGGGACAGCTTCCAGCGCTACCGCTGTCTGGACAACAGTCAGAGGGTGGTCAAGACATCTGCAACTTCATCTTTAGTGTGTCAGCTCTGCTGCACCTGGGAGATAAAGGTATGGCACCATACTCCCAACAGTCATGTATGCTTAAACATTTACATTTACATCATTTAGCAGACTTACAAATTGGTGCATTCAACTTATGATAGCCAGTGGGACAACCACTTATTTTTCTTTTTTTTTTCTTTTTTTCTTTTGTCGTCTTTTTTCTTTTTCTTTTTTATGGGGGGGGTGTAGAAGGATTACTTTATACTATTCCAGGTATTCCTTAAAGAGGTAGGGTTTCAAGTGTCTCCGGAAGGTGGTCAGTGACTCCGCTGTCCTGGCGTCATGGGGGAGCTTGTTCCACCATTGGGGTGCCAGAGCAGCAAATAGCTTTGACTGGGCTGAGTGGGAACTGTGCTTCTGTAGAGGTAGGGAAGCTAGCAGGCCAGAGGTGGATGAACGTAGTGCCCTCGTTTGGGTGTAGGGTCTGATCAGAGCCTGAAGGTAAGGAGGTGCCGTTCCCCTCACAGCTCCGTAGGCAAGCACCATGGTCTTGTAGTAGATGCGAGCCGCAACTGGAAGCCAGTGGAGTGTGCGGAGGAGCGGGGTGACATGAGAGAACATGGGAAGGTCGAACACCAGACGGGCTGCTGCGTTCTGGATAAGTTGTAGGGGTTTAATGGCACAGGCAGGGAGCCCAGCCAACAGCGAGTTGCAGTAATCTAGATGGGAGATGTCAAGTGCCTGGATTAGGACCTGTGCCGCTTTCTGTGTAAGGTAGGGTCGTACTCTGCGAATGTTGTAGAGCATGAACCTGCAGGATCGGGTCACCGCTTTGATGTTAGCGGAGAACGACAGGGTGTTGTCCAGGGTCACACCAAGGTTCTTTGCACTCTGGGAGGAGGACACAATGGAGTTGTCAACCGTGATGGCGAGATCATGGAGCGGGCAGTCCTTCCCCGGGAGGAAGCGCAGCTCCGTCTTGCCGAGGTTCAGTTTGAGGTGGTGATCCGACATCCACACTGATATGTCTGCCAGACATGCAGAGATGCGATTCGCCACCTGGTTATCAGAAGGGGGAAAGGAGAAAATGAATTGTGTGTCGTCTGCGTAGCAATGATAGGAGAGACCATGTGAGGATATGACAGAGCCAAGTGACTTGATGTATAGAGAGAATAGAAGAGGGCCTAGAACTGAGCCCTGGGGGACACCAGTGGTGAGAGCACGTGGTGCGTAGACACGCCACCTGGTAGGAGCGACATGTCAGGTAGGACACAATCCAAGAGTGAGCAGCGCCGGAGATGCCCAACTCGGAGAGGGTGGAGAGGAGGATGTGATGGTTCACAGTATCAAAGGCAGCGGATAGGTCTAGAAGGATAAGAGCAGAGGAGAAAGAGTTAGCTTTAGCAGTGCGGAGAGCCTCCGTGACACAGAGAAGAGCAGTGTCAGTTGAATGACCAGTCTTGAAACCTGACTGGTTTGGATCAAGAAGGTCATTCTGAGAGAGATAGCAGGAGAGTTGGCTAGAGACGGCACGCTCAAGAGTTTTAATAAATGAGGATCGGATGTCGTCAACCTTCTTTTCAAAATGGTTGACGAAGTCATCCACAGAGAGGGAGGAGGGAGGGGGAGGAGGAGGAGGATTCAGCAGGGAGGAGAAGGTGGCAAAGAGCTTCCTAGGGTTAGAGGCAGAAACATACATGTATGCTCATTTATGTGTTTCTTAAAGTGGCAATCAGCAGTTGAAACAATAATAAAGCGTTCTCACCGGCCCTGTTTCGGTAAAAAGCTGAGGAATGGGGCTGGAGTAATGTAACCACTCTCAAATTCATAGACAGAGCTATGGATGCAAGGACTGACCATTGCGCCTCCTTCTAAAACCCCATTGGAGGAGACAACCAAAGGTTCCTCGCCTCAGACTTCCTCCAATGGGTTTTGAGAAGGATGCTCATGTCATTGTTTTAGGTGGAAATGTATTCTGTTTGCACCACAGGAGGTTGGTGGTACCTTAATTGAGGAAAACTGACTGGAGCGTAATTAGTGGAATGGTATCAAATACACTGCTCAAAAAAATAAAGGGAACACTTAAACAACACATCCTAGATCTGAATGAATGAAATAATCTTATTAAATACTTTTTTCTTTACATAGTTGAATGTGCTGACAACAAAATCACACAAAAATTATCAATGGAAATCAAATGTATCAACCCATGGAGGTCTGGATTTGGAGTCACTCTCAAAATTAAAGTGGAAAACCACACTACAGGCTGATCCAACTTTGATGTAATGTCCTTAAAACAAGTCAAAATGAGGCTCAGTAGTGTGTGTGGCCTCCACGTGCCTGTATGACCTCCCTACAATGCCTGGGCATGCTCCTGATGAGGTGACGGATGGTCTCCTGAGGGATCTCCTCCCAGACCTGGACTAAAGCATCCACCAACTCCTGGACAGTCTGTGGTGCAACGTGGCGTTGGTGGATGGAACGAGACATGATGTCCCAGATGTGCTCAATTGGATTCAGGTCTGGGGAACGGGCGGTCCATAGCATCAATGCCTTCCTCTTGCAGGAACTGCTGACACACTCCAGCCACATGAGGTCTAGCATTGTCTTGCATTAGGAGGAACCCAGGGCCAACCGCACCAGCATATGGTCTCACAAGGGGTCTGAGGATCTCATCTCGGTACCTAATGGCAGTCAGGCTACCTCTGGTGAGCACATGGAGGGCTGTGCGGCTCCCCAAAGAAATGCCACCCCACACCATGACTGACCCACCGCCAAACCAGTCATGCTGGAGGATGTTGCAGGCAGCAGAACGTTCTCCACGGTGTCTCCATTTACATTTACATTTTACATTTTTAGTCATTTAGCAGACGCTCTTATCCAGAGCGACTTACAGTTAGTGAGTGCATAAATTTTTTCATACTGGCCCCCTGTGGGAATTGAACCCACAACCCTGGCATTGCAAGCGCCATGCTCTACCAACTGAGCTACACGGGACCTCTACTACTAATGTTTGCCAGCTATATATCTTATAACTATTAAGTTAACCATCTAAGATGTGCCAAATAAATTCTCTCCAGCTGGGTTTTGCTAACGTTAGCTCAGTAGCTAACGTTAGCTTGCAAGATCAAGCTTCTTGGTAACAGCAGCAGAGAGAGAGCTCGCTGCTGTCTAACATTTGTTTTGTGTGTGTTGCAAACTGCGTTTTGAGATACTTGCATAACTTTATGAGCTGGGTTGTCTTAGTAGACTCTGTCACGTCTGTCACATGTGCTCAGTGTGAACCTGCTTTCATCTGTGAAGAGCACAGGGTGCCAGTGTCGAATTTGCCAATCTTGGTGTTCTCTGGCAAATGCCAAACGTCCTGCACGGTGTTGGGCTGTAAGCACAACCCCCACGTGTGGACGTCGGGCCCTCATACCACCCTCATGGAGTCTGTTTCTGACCGTTTGAGCAGACACATGCACATTTGTGGCCTGCTGGAGGTCATTTTGCAGGGCTCTGGCAGTGCTCCTCCTGCTCCTCCTTGCACAAAGGCGGAGGTAGCGGTCCTGCTGCTGGGTTGTTGCCCTCCTACGGCCTCCTCCACGTCTCCTGATGTACTGGCCTGTCTCCTGGTAGCGCCTCCATGCTCTGGACACTACGCTGACAGACACAGCAAACCTTCTTGCCACAGCTCGCATTGATGTGCCATCCTGGATGAGCTGCACTACCTGAGCCACTTGTGTGGGTTGTAGACTCCGTCTCATGCTACCACTAGAGTGAAAGCACCACCAGCATTCAAAAGTGACCAAAACATCAGCCAGGAAGCATAGGAACTGAGAAGTGGTCTGTGGTCACCACCTGCAGAACCACTTCTTTATTGGGGGTGTCTTGCTAATTGCCTATAATTTCCACCTGTTGTCTATTCCATTTGCACAACAGCATGTGAAATTTATTGTCAATCAGTGTTGCTTCCTAAGTGGACAGTTTGATTTCACAGAAGTGTGATTGACTTGGAGTTACATTGTGTTCCCTTTATTTTTTTGAGCAGGTTTCCAGGTGTTTGATGCCATTCCATTTGCGCCGTTCCAGCCATTCTTATGAGCTGTTCTCCCCTCAGCAGCCTCCTGTGGTTTGCACTTACAGTGGGGAGAACAAGTATTTGATACACTGCCAATTTTGCAGGTTTTCCTACTTACAAAGCATGTAGAGGTCTGTCATTTTTATCATAGGTACACTTCAACTGTGAGAGACGGAATCTAAAACAAAAATCCAGAAAATCACATTGTATGATTTTTAAGTAATTAATTTGCATTTTATTGCATGACATAAGTATTTGATCACCTACCAACCAGTAAGAATTCCGGCTCTCACAGACCTGTTAGTTTTTCTTTAAGAAGCCCTCCTGTTCTCCACTCAATACCTGTATTAACTGCACCTGTTTGAACTCGTTACCTGTATAAAAGACACCTGTCCACA
This sequence comes from Coregonus clupeaformis, assembly GCF_020615455.1. Classification (NCBI taxonomy): domain Eukaryota; kingdom Metazoa; phylum Chordata; class Actinopteri; order Salmoniformes; family Salmonidae; genus Coregonus; species Coregonus clupeaformis. The sequence continues at coordinate 32,950,015 of NC_059221.1, read as the reverse complement.
CACTCAATCAAACAGACTCCAACCTCTCCACAATGGCCAAGACCAGAGAGCTGTGTAAGGACATCAGGGATAAAATTGTAGACCTGCACAAGGCTGGGATGGGCTACAGGACAATAGGCAAGCAGCTTGGTGAGAAGGCAACAACTGTTGGCGCAATTATTAGAAAATGGAAGAAGTTCAAGATGACGGTCAATCACCCTCGGTCTGGGGCTCCATGCAAGATCTCACCTCGTGGGGCATCAATGATCATGAGGAAGGTGAGGGATCAGCCCAGAACTACACGGCAGGACCTGGTCAATGACCTGAAGAGAGCTGGGACCACAGTCTCAAAGAAAACCATTAGTAACACACTACGCCGTCATGGATTAAAATCCTGCAGCGCACGCAAGGTCCCCCCTGCTCAAGCCAGCACATGTCCAGGCCCGTCTGAAGTTTGCCAATGACCATCTGGATGATCCAGAGGAGGAATGGGAGAAGGTCATGTGGTCTGATGAGACAAAAATAGAGCTCTTTGGTCTAAACTCCACTCGCCGTGTTTGGAGGAAGAAGAAGGATGAGTACAACCCCAAGAACACCATCCCAACCGTGAAGCATGGAGGTGGAAACATCATTCTTTGGGGATGCTTTTCTGCAAAGGGGACAGGACGACTGCACCGTATTGAGGGGAGGATGGATGGGGCCATGTATCGCGAGATCTTGGCCAACAACCTCCTTCCCTCAGTGAGAGCATTGAAGATGGGTCGTGGCTGGGTCTTCCAGCATGACAACGACCCCGAAACACACAGCCAGGGCAACTAAGGAGTGGCTCCGTAAGAAGCATCTCAAGGTCCTGGAGTGGCCTAGCCAGTCTCCAGACCTGAACCCAATAGAAAATCTTTGGAGGGAGCTGAAAGTCCGTATTGCCCAGCGACAGCCCCGAAACCTGAAGGATCTGGAGAAGGTCTGTATGGAGGAGTGGGCCAAAATCCCTGCTGCAGTGTGTGCAAACCTGGTCAAGACCTACAGGAAACATATGATCTCTGTAATTGCAAACAAAGGTTTCTGTACCAAATATTAAGTTCTGCTTTTCTGATGTATCAAATACTTATGTCATGCAATAAAATGCTAATTCATTACTTAAAAATCATACAATGTGATTTTCTGGATTTTTGTTTTAGATTCCGTCTCTCACAGTTGAAGTGTACCTATGATAAAAATTACAGACCTCTACATGCTTTGTAAGTAAGAAAACCTGCAAAATCGGCAGTGTATCAAATACTTGTTCTCCCCACTGTATATCTTTGATCTACTTGTGCTCTTTCCACAGATGGCTCTTGCTTGCTGATGAGACTCCCTGCGATTTGACTCCTGTCTAACTGACAGTATTCAATAAAACTTCCAATGCCAAATTGAAATAATTTGAGATTCTGTAATTGATAGACAATGATAGTTCCCAATCAGAAAATTACTATAAAACAAATCTGTTTTCCTCAGTGCAGTTCTAAACAACCATCATCGAGTCCATCCTCACCTACACATTGCTCTTTGCACTTTCTGCACATCTCTTACATGCATCATTTATAATTTAGCTTATAGCGTTCACAGTGTACATACTGTATGTGGATCTGTGGAGATTCTGCATCTATATATATTTTTGTCTGTAAATTCTGTTTATCGTCTGTATATTCTGTTTATTGTGGCAGCACCATTTCACAGAGTCAAATTCCTGTACATGCAAATGTATTTGGTGAATAAAGCTGATATGTTAACATGAGTTTAGCTGGTTTATCATATGTCAGTTTACATTCTATTATTTGGGACTGGTTATGTACTGGATGAACTGTAGCAGGTAGCAGATTCTTCCCTTTGTGTCTTCATGTAATTCAAAATCCTCCATGTGCTGTGTGCGTGTCCTTGGGCTTAAAAACCTAAGTATTGACTCCTGCCTGCAACTAGTGGACTTGTTTTATGGTGTTTGCTAGAGCTGACTGTCTGCTTTTACAGACAAACATTGCTGGTGTAGTATCTTAAGAGTCTAGGATTGTGCTGACGTTTACAAAATTGTGTAACAGCTGAACGTGGCTCTTTTTGCTGAAACATCTGTAAAGCATTACTAAATTCCTGGAAAAGAGGATATGTAATGGCCAGGGATTGGATGTTAGAATCACGCCATGCTCTGGCCATGTACGATATAAAACCATGTCTTGAACAATAGAAGGAGGGAATAGCAAATTACTGATTGGCTGTGCTGTCTCACAGATATCTGCAGAATCTGTCAAATTCTGATGCTGGAACCTTTGTTATAATAAACCTTTGAAAACAGAGTACAGTGTCGGCGGATCTTCTTATCATCACAAGCATGGACCAGCAAAAGTGTTTCTTTTAGGCACTACATTAATGGCGACGAGGTAGTTTTATTTTATTTTTATTCTTTTTGGGACGTGCTACGTCTCTTCTTTGCATTCCATTCCTGGGCTACAAAACGACTACCGCTCAAAGAAGCCGGCAAAAATAAGGTGAGTTTAATCCCTTACATTGGACGCTGGCCGTTTTGTGAGTCCAGAGAGTGTGTGCGTTAGAGATGTACCGTTAAATTACTTATGCGTGCATTTTGCTGGTTCTTTTTGCTGTGTGATAGGAATTCCGTTCTAAATTTTCTAAATTAGTTTGAGTGTCTGTAGGACACACCGACAGGACACCGATGTTTTGGCTTGAATAAAAGTGCAAGGAGTGTCCAATGAAAGGCTTAGAGGATAACGTTTGAAATGAGTTAACAGTATACTTTTAGGGCGCCGTTAATTTAAGCAAGCCCTTGAGACCAAGGCATCCATATGATGGCCATAAATCTTGATAGTTATTAGAATTAACTTTCAAGTCAGTTCTGGGGACTGCTGGTTTAAGACAATATGTTCAATTGTACGTTTACCGCTCTGAATTTGTTTGACGAAACATCTGTCTGAAGTAATCCTCTCTTTTGAATGTCTAAAACCTGAAGGTAGCAGAAATTTAGCAAAAGAATTTAAAAGACAAAAGGAACGGCGATGAGCAAGTTTGCTTTGTATTAATGGATCCTGTATGTAACTATGTGTGTGTCTGAGAGGAGGAAAAAGCACATTTCTCTGTCAGCGAGTGTGTGTGTGGAACGGAGTGAGTGTGGCTGCGGGCTTGATGACTTCCAGATGTGTGTCGACTAAGGTTTTGAGCAGAGTTTTTAGTCTCTTGTAAATAAATGTGTTAGGTATCTTGGTTTTCAAATGTTAAGCCCCTAGAGTAAAAAGTTGAAACCCCTACAACACAGTTAAGGTTAAATATCTTATGAGTCTCTGTTTGTGAGAACGTTTGTAATTCTTAAACTATATAAACTATGAGCCCCCTGGAAGGACTATAAGTTTAAAGATCTTATGAGTCTCTATAAAAAGAGAACGTTTACTAACGAATCATGAGCCTACAGGGAGGACTTTTTAAGAGTGTATAGAGATGTTTTGTAATTGATAACAGCATAACTATAAATCTGCAGATAAGTGAAAGATAACAAGCTTGGTAGTGGGTTTGTGTTCTGTGTTCTGTATGTTCTATGTGTTCAGTTTGTGAGCTCTGTTAAAGTCTTAAGTGTTATTGTCTATGGGAGGAGAGAACGGAGCAACAGTCTGCTCTGTCCGCTCCTACCACTCTGAAATCACATTGGTGACTGAACTGCGCACGCGTAGGATTTGTGAGTTTAGCCACTCCCCTGCACTGGACTGGAGAGAGAACGGGAGAGTCCGTTTTCAGTGCAGACAAAATAGAAAACGGGAGGGGGAATTTTGCACACAAGTGAAATCTTCTCTTGAATTAACTATTGCTTGACTGTAAAACTGTTTGGTTGATAATCGGTTGAGTTGGTGAATGACAGATATATTGACGGATTAATAATAATAATAATAAAATAAATGAATAAAATAAAATGTTATTGAGCTATTTATAATATTCCTGAGTTAAGCTGTTTGCTTATTTCTTAGCGTGAATGTGGGAAAAAATATATACACTAAACTCTTCTTTGTGCTTTTGTCTTTCTGTCATACGAGAGACGAGAAGGAGGAGACAGAGAGAGAGAGAGAAAGAGGAGGGGCTGACATCAACTGACACCAGTGACGGCAACCCTGTCCAAATCAAGGCCAGTGCTGTTATTATTCACAAATCTACTTTCCCTTACAGGATATAATTGATACATTGTGTTTACATAGAATATTTCATGTTGTGACCATTTCGCAAGAGCTTGGCAACAGACTGATGAATTTATGTAATTGATAATTGCACATTACAGTTTCCGTGAATGACTTGTATTGATTAGAGTTGTCTTGGAAATCCAGCATTAACATTATTCTGTAAAATTAAGGTAATTAGGTGCTTATTAAGCAATTGGGTTGTGAGTTGGTACAGATCTTTTATTTTTTTAATTGCTCTGGAGTTGACTACTTTCCTTTACCTTTCCTGATCGGATGTGGTAAGACTGCCACCAATCAATAATTTGGTAAAATAAAATTCACAAACAAATTGATATATTGATTGAATTGATGGATTGAATTAGTTGATTTAGTTGGTTAGTTGATTGATTGATTTAGTTAATTGATTGATTGTTTGATTGATTGAGTTGGGTTGATTATTGTTTGATCAGATTAGTTGATTGGTTAAATTTGTTGATTGAAGTAATTAGTTGATTGATTGATTGGATTGATTGTTTGATTGATTTAGTTAGTTTATTGATTGATTTAGTTAATTAATTAATTGACTGGTTGATTGATTGATTTCATTGATGATCGATTGATTGATTGATTTGATTGGTAATCAATTGATTGATTGATTAGTAGTTGATTGATTGATTTGGTTTAATTGGTTCATTGATTGATTGATTGGTAATTGATTGATTGATTTCATTGGTGATCGATTCATTGATTGATTGATTTGGTTTAATTAGTTGATTGATTGATTGATTGGTAATTGATTGATTGATTTGGTTTAATTAGTTGATTGATTGATTTCATTGATGATCGATTGATTGATTGATCTGATTGGTAATCAATTGATTGATTGATTAGTAATTGATTGATTTATTTGGTTTAATTGGTTGATTTATTGATTGATTAGTTGATTGATTGATTAGTAATTCATTGATTTGATTGATTAGTTGATTGATTGGATTAATTGATTGATTGATTTGATTAGTAATTGATTGATTGATTTTGTTTAGTTAGTTGATTGGATTGATTTGATTGATTGATATAATTAGTTGATTGATTGATTGATTTGATTGATTGATTGAATTAGTTGATTGATTGATTTGATTTTTTGATTGATTGATTGGTTGATTTTTGATTGATTTAATTGGTTAATTGATTGATTTGATTAATTGATTAATTATTTTTAATTAAAAAAAAAAATAAATAAAAAAAAAAAAGAGGGAAACAAGAGGGAAACACATAACATAGTCATTACAATGGGGAAAAAGGACATCAAAACTACAAAAGCAATTACTCCTCTTCATGTAGTACAGAATAGTAATCCTCTAGTTAATGGTATAGCAAAACTATCTGAGAAATGGAATAAACGTTGGCCTGACATTGAACAACCATGGCCATTGGAAGGCACTTTTAATCCAGACGTCATCAAGATAATGCAAGTGCTTGTATCCACGTATAAGGCAGAACAAAAGAAGGGGAAGAAGGGAAAACTTCGCAAAGAAAAAAGACAAAGAGAGCTGGATGTTCTTAAGCTGTTTGAAAATGAAGGACAAAAACTGATAAAAGATACAAAAGACAGGAGAGACAGAGATACAGAGAAAATGGCAAAAGAGGTGAAGGTGACAGAAAAACTGATTGCAGAAGTCAATACACCTTTCTCATATATGGATTCAACAAAAACACCCCCACCTTATGAGAAAGAAGCCAAGTTTAAGGACGTTTATCCTCAGCTTCCAGTGATCATTCAGGAAGGTGATTATTGCATCAGAGATGAGGATGAACGAATAATAGAGAGGGGACAAGCAGAAACGACCATAAAGATGAATCCAAACTCCAAAGGCAGGAAGACAACGAGATGTCTGGAGACTAAGGGTAGAGTGAGATCAAGGAGGATGGAACTTGATGATGACGATGATGATGATGATGATCAGAGTGATTCAGAAGAGATCATGGGTGGATATGACCCTGTCATCAGACAGAGGTTGGCCAGAGCGGAAAGAAGGGGTGATGGAAGTTGGAAGAAGAAGAATACAAGCGATTCAAGCCCTGATGAAAATGAAGATGGAGACAGCGATGAAGATTTGGAGACTAAAGGTGCTTCATATTCAAGAGGATTTTATCCTCCAATGACTAACACAGAAGAAGTAGAAAGAGATATAGACCGATGCGTATCATACCTGTATAAGGCCAATAACTTAGAAGAAGTAAAAGAACTGGAAGAACGACTCAAAAAGCTGAAGACAAAGGAAAAGAAGCTGCTGAGAAAAGAATCCCAAGAATCTGAGAAGAGATATACATTGAGGCCAAGGAAAGATGGCACTAGTAAGAAAATTATGCCGGTGATCATTCGAGGACAAAACCTAGAATATAAGCCTTTGCAGAATACCGATATGTCAGATATACTTGAGAAGCTGCCTACTCTTCAAGATGGAGCATATCCTTGGATTTCAAAGTTGGAAGAAATTACGGTGGGAACACAGTCTGCCATAGGAGACATCAAGAGACTTTTGGCTAATCTCCTTGGGATTCCAGGCATGGAAGAAATTTTTCAGAGAGCTGGACTTCATAGATATGTGGGGACTGCAGTGAACGATCCTGAATTGTTGGCTGCAAGTAGGAATCGGCTGTGGAGAGCACTGAAGGATACGTTTCCAACAAATGTGCATCCTGACAACATTCTGATTGACCCACTAGGACAACAAGAAAATCCAAGAGCCTACGTGTCAAGAGTTCATCAAGTGTGGAGAAATATTACCGGAAATGATCCAGATGTGAGTCAAATTGAGCAGTCAATCTTGAGAGCTAAACTACAGATGGGACTGCCCTTACCGGTAAGGAGCAAACTGGCAGAAGTGGTTGGACTTGGGAGCATGACAAAAGGTGTCTATACAGATCATATAGCCCATCAAGTGGATCTGTACCGGAAAAAGGAACACAACCAGAAAGAACAGGACCAAGAAACTCTCAGAAAACTCAATCAAATACAATTGGTGGAGAAGAAGAAGGAGAAGAGAAGCTTTGGTTATGCAGAATCAGTGTGAACCAAATCAACAATCACTGCTACAGTTTCAACTGAACAAGGTCAAATGCAACTGTACCAGCCACAACTAGTGGTACAAGTTGTTTCATATCCATAGATAGTTTCTGGAAAGAAATAATTTCAGAGGAAGATACAGGAGCAAGTGAAGATCATCTGGAGGACAGGTGAACCCTTTAGAGGAAAGGAGCAAGAATTCTGGAGGTGCCCAGAAGATCCGAAAGGAGGAGTTTCAGCTGATAGCACCGATTAGAGAAGAAGAGAAAAAGATCCAACAATTGAAGTGAAAATAAACAATGGACTATGGGAAGTGATGATGGATAGCAGAAAGGCTTTTATCTGTGTTCAGCCTGAAGAGGTTACACATCTCACTATGTCAAATCAACTAAATTAGGAGAAGGATTTGGAGGAGTGAAGATCACGATTTCTGAAAATGATGATTTTGCCTCAAGGACAAGGAGAGTCATAAGCTGTACGGATAACACACAAATCTATTTGAAGTGTGAAGATGGATTGAGAATCTATGGAAGAAGAGATGTTGAAAAAAGTTCAAGAATGTTTGAGATATCAAAGTAGTACTGATATTGGATTTGTGAAATCAGCCCAATTGAGGTGAAAGTTGAGGAGCCAGACCTCCTTGGAAGAATCAGTATCCATTGAAAGATGAAGCAATCCAAGGAATTGAACCAGAAATTGAAGGACTTTCGAAAGCAAGTGTTTTGAAGACAATAGAAAAATCGTTAGAGTAGCAATCAATTATTGTTTTGGAGAAACCAAGATGATTTAGTAAGCTATGGGTTAGCTAATGTTGTAAAAGGGGAGATTAGGATAAAGATCACAAAGGAGTAGAGTTTTTGGGAACCATATTTTCTTGAATAGATTGACTATGTCATAGGTAGGTGCATAATCTGTCCGAAAAATAATGTGTGACTGTTATTCTTGGTTACATTCATATACCAAGAGGTTCATAAGATGTTCAACTAAGCTAAAATATGCTCAGTCGGTTGCAAAGTTATTGTGTAAAGAAGTCATCAGCAGGTGGGAATTTCCCGATTTAATATCCTCAGAAAATGGGAAAGAGTTTTGTGAATAAATCAGTGAAATGGGTTTTTGAAAAAAAAAAAAAAAATTAGAGAAAGATAAAATTGGAAAAAGTCAGACTAAAATGTTATGAAAACTAGGGTTGAAATAACTCTAGGAAATTTGGAATATCTGATTGTGGGATGATTATATTATTGTGATGAATCAAAGGGGGGAAATGGAATGTCATTCATTTTATATCTAATTTTATACATCAATTTTAGTTGACATTGATATTTTAATTTGCATGTGTTGTTTTGCAAAAGATACTGTTTGGTATTTTCTTTTCTTCCAGAAGCATATGGGGGAATATGTAGAGGGACTCAAATACTCAAACATGGACAATATGAATGGACTGGAGGAAGTGGAACAAGGAAGGAGTGGAAATGTTCCGATTCCATCATCAACGTCGCATTGAAAGACGACACTGTGGAGGAAATGAAGTGTTGTGGACTACATTCCAGTGTTATATTCTTTCTGTATTAATTTTTGAAGAATTATGTTTTCTGTGTTGGGTACATGTGGGGACCTCAGATGTTTTTGTTTATTTCGTTGAAGTTTAGGGATATGGGGTCTAGGCAAGGACAGAGAGAATCCACAGGAGGGTCCGATGGGTCGACCAGCCTGAATGTGGACATTTTGATTGTATTTTGTTTGCTGGGGTTTTCATATGTATTCAATTGCATCATAGCTTAAAATGTATTCATGAAGATGTGTGAATTGATCTGGAGTACTTAGGTGGTCGCCTAGGGCAGAGGGGCCGTGAGAGAATTTTCCTGTCTTGACTGACTGATGGATATTTGGAATGAAAGCTGCCAGACAGGTTTTTCGCTCTTACACTCCATGACAATTTACTTACACTCCATGACAATTTACTTACACTCCATGACAATTTATTTACACTCCATGACAATTTATTTACACTCCATAATAATGTATTTACACTACATACAAAAATGTGTCTATATAAACATGTGTTTAATCTCCATTAATTTTGGTTTATTGTTAAAGTTACTCAAGAGCAAGAATTGTTATTTGTCATAATCCTATTCTTTTTGTTTTCGAGACTTAATTAGTCTCGAAGGGGGGAAATATGTAGTATCTTAAGAGTCTAGGATTGTGCTGACGTTTACAAAATTGTGTAACAGCTGAACGTGGCTCTTTTTGCTGAAACATCTGTAAAGCATTACTAAATTCCTGGAAAAGAGGATATGTAATGGCCAGGGATTGGATGTTAGAATCACGCCATGCTCTGGCCATGTACGATATAAAACCATGTCTTGAACAATAGAAGGAGGGAATAGCAAATTACTGATTGGCTGTGCTGTCTCACAGATATCTGCAGAATCTGTCAAATTCTGATGCTGGAACCTTTGTTATAATAAACCTTTGAAAACAGAGTACAGTGTCGGCGGATCTTCTTATCATCACAAGCATGGACCAGCAAAAGTGTTTCTTTTAGGCACTACACTGGCAAACAAGTAATAAGCTATAGCTGACTTTAGCAAGTAGATTCCACTTAACTCAAGGTATAGTATACCTATTAGAATTTATTTATCAAGCTGCTGGGTTTCCCAAGTTGTTCTGCACTTACTGCTCAAACCTGCTAGCTAGCTAAAGAGAGGGCTCTTCTTCTTCTATGGTATATTGGCGATTGCACAATTTAATGTGCATCCCGCCACCTACTGTGCGGGATGGAAACAGGACCCCCCCCCCCCTCAAAAAACAGAACAATCTACCAAAAAAACTACCAAACTACCAGATCTGATCCCTACACAGGCTCAAGGGAGCCTGGGACGGCAGGCCGTCTTCCAGTGCCAGTACCCTTTGCAAGTCTTCAGATGTAAAATCCTTATGTCCCAAAAACTTTTCTGCCGCAGCCACAATAATGTCCAGTTTCTTAGACTTCTTTGAGACTTGAGCCTTATAGTTTATAACTGTGGCAATGAATGACACAAAATCCACCTTTTAAACACACAGGGTATCTTTTGACTGGCAGGAAACATTTACTACAGGCTGTGTTGCATCCACTAACATATCTTCAATAGCATCACTTATTTTCTCAATTATTTTAATTGCCTCCGCATAGGAGATTCGATTGGTCGCTCTAAGTTTTCCCACCTCAATCTCCAACACCCTTACAGGGCAATCCAGGAACTCAGGATCATGATCCCCACCACAATTGCAACACTGTTGTTCTTCTACACATCCTTTACATTTCTTAATAATAATAATAATATGCCATTTAGCAGACGCTTTTATCCAAAGCGACTTACAGTCATGTGTGCATACATTTTTACGTATGGGTGGTCCCGGGGATCGAACCCACTACCCTGGCGTTACAAGCGCCGTGCTCTACCAATTGAGCTACAGAGGACCACTCTTACACTGCAGTGGTTTGGGAACGAAAGCTCTTACAGCGTATCTTACATAACCAAGCTTCACATGCGTAGGTAGATGCTCTTTATCAAAAAACAACAGGACCGACAGACTTTCTTATTTTTCACCATTCACCCAGCGGGTCAGATGCCGGGCAGAAACCACACCAGGAGGTCCACTGCAATCTTCCTCTGTTCTTCAGAAATACAATGAATCAAAAATAAGACCACTCCTGGTCACTGACAGACTTCACTTTTCCCAGTGCATACTTCACCATTTGACACCTCAAAAGGTTTTCCCACATGCATCCTTACTCAACAAACGCATCCCAACAAGAAGTGAATCATTATCATTCATATAAGTATCCTCCACTCCAATTTTAGACAATTTCCTTTTTGTTCCAGTTTTCAACACTACTGTTGTCAATTCGGGACATTCATTTTCACCAACTTTGCTCGATGCGCTGCTTGATTCAAACTCAGCATCCACTTCCGGCATTTTACTCCCTCTTCCCCACACCTGTCTGTCCGAAGCTTCATTACACACAAGACCTGCGCCCCGACCTCTACTGTATTCTTAGTTTTTTTTCTTCCACTCTTCTGCCCGCTTTTTGCAATGCACCAATCAACTCAAACAGATGGCTCTGCAGTGCATCACAAACAGAAGGCTCGTAATAGCCAATCACAACACAGGACTGGCCAATGACAGGAATTTGTTAGTTTGTCCATCACTCCAGTGAATGTGACCAATCTAAGGTTTCTAGACACGCACCCGCCTTTAAGCCAGACCCCATCAGCCTGAAATCCAAGCCCAAAGGTGCCAAGACTTTTTTTTTTATATACTTTGTTTATTGAATTTTCAGTACCAGCATTTAGTAAATAATTGAACTTGAAAGTTATTTGGTATGAATATGGAACAACAATTTGAAGACAACGATACAGCAAAACATGGAGAGACAGACATGAAAGAAAAAATAGACATTAAGTACATAAATAAGATAAAACACAAAAAAAAAAAAAAAAAAAAAAAAAAGGAAGAATATCTGTTTTGATCCAGTTGTTATAGGTCAGCTAGCACAGTTATTACCGTCCTTAACATCCGAGAGTGTCGTATATGCACATACCAGGCTTCTTACATCACCAATATATAAATATACATCACTCTGGAACTGCAGGGAAATGTATTCTTTTGACATAAGAAAAGAAGGGAGCCCACTTTGCATAAAATTTGTCTACAGACCCATTGAGTGTCTGTTTTATTTTCTCCAACTTTATGCAATTCAAAATAGATTTAATCCAAAGAGCATGAGAAGGGGCTGCAGAGGATTTCCATCTAAGTAAAATTAATCGTCTCGCTAACAACGTGACAAAGGCAATTACATCCTTATTCATTTTGGTCAATTGTATTGTGGGTAAGGAAACTCCAAATAATGCAATGAGAGGGTCTGGCTCGATCTGTGTGCCGCTTAATTCTGAGAGTGTGTTAAAGATGTCTTTCCAGAAACCAACCAGAGATGGGCAGCACCAAAACATGTGCACATGATTAGCAGGGGACTGGTTACATCGAACACAATTAGGGTTCACATCCTTGTAAATTTTTGATAGTCTTGCTTTGGTCCAGTGGGCCCTATGAATGAGTTTGCATTGGATGAGGCCGTGTCGGCGCAAATAGAAGAGCTATGTACCCTTTTGAGTGCCTCTTCCCATAGTTCATCAGATATTTCCTCACCCAGTTCCTCCTCCCAAGAGGATTTGATATTGTTTAATGAGATGGCTTGTAGTGAGCAAATTTGACTATAGATTATTGACATTGTGCCTTTCTGATTAGGAAGAGGGGTGAGAAATGTGTCGAACTGTGTTCCACTAGAAAGGTTGGGGAATCCTGGATCTATGCTGCGGATGTAACTCCGGACTTGTAAGAATCTAAAAAAATGATGTCTGGGGAGACCAAATTTAGCTGATAGTTGTTGAAACGTACTAAATGTATTGTTAGTATACAGATCTCTGAATCTTTTAATACCGAGATTAGACCATGTTGAGAAAGCACCATCAATCATAGATGGGGAAAAGCTGGGTTTGAGGCTACCGGAGCCAAGGAAGAGGTTGTTTGAAACCCAAAGTGGCGCCTAAATTGATTCCAGATCTTCAATGTTGTTTTGACACATGTATTGTTGGTGAAGGAGGAGTAAGGGCCTGTAATAGAGGAGTGAGCGAGGGAAGACAGTGATGCCGGTGTAGACGAGGCAGCCTCCATCTCCAGCCAAGTTGGGGGTGGGAATATTACTCTGCTCTGCAACCAGTACTGAATGATCCTAAGGTTAGCGGCCCAATAATAGAATCTGAAATCTGGTAGAGCTAGACCGCCGTCTGGTTTGGGCCTCTGCAAGAGCTGTTTTCGCATCCTAGGGGGCTTTTTGTCCCATATAAAGGGTAGAATTAGGCCGTCGATCTTTTTGAAAAATGTATTGGGTAGAAATATTGGAAGGCACTGATAGAGGTATAAGAATTTAGGGAGAGTATTCATTTTAATAGAGTTAATTCTAGCAACTAAGGAGAGGTGTAGCAAAGACCACCGTTCCAAATCGTCCTTAGTACGGGTTAAGAGAGGAGCAAAGTTGGCTTGAAAAAGGTTTTCAAACCTAATTGTGACATGTACCCCGAGATAAATAAAACTGCTGTGTGCTATTTTAAATGGCAAGTTATGTAAAGGGGATTTTTTTGCAGCCATGTTAAGTGGCATCAATTCACTTTTACTGAGATTTAGTTTATACCCTGATATGTGACCGAAGGATGCGAAAGTGGCAAGGGCAGCAGGGACAGAGACAGAAAGATTGGATGTGTATATTAATAAATCATCTGCATATAAAGACAGTTTGTGTTCGTGCCCGTATCTGACTATGCCTTTGATGAGGGGGTTGGAGCCGAAGTGCTATTGCAAGTGGCTCTATGGCGAGGGCAAACAGTAAGGGACTTAAAGGGCAACCCTGACGTGTCGATCTTTGCAGAGGGAAGCGATCTGATTGAGTGTTATTAGTCCTGACAGAGGCTTGGGGGGATGAGTACAGAAGTTTTATCCAGGTCATGAATTTTGAGCCAAAGCCAAATTTATTTAGAGTGTAAAGGTATTTCCATTCCACCCGATCAAACGCTTTCTCCGCGTCCAGGGATATAATGGCTTCAGAGGTATTGTTGACAGAAGGATTGTATATAATATTAAATAATCTTCGGAGATTGAAGAATGAGTGTCTATTTTTTATAAATCCTGTTTGATCCGGAGAGATAATTGATGGGAGGACTGTTTCTAGCCGCGTTGCCAGAATTTTGGCTAGAATTTTATAGTCCACATTTAGCAGGCTAATTGGACGGTATGATGCACAGTCAAGAGGGTCTTTGTTTTTTTTTAAGAATAACACAAATGGTTGCTTGAGTGAGAGTATGTGGGAGAGCACCATTTACAAATGCATCATTGTACATTTCAATTAGAATAGGGGCTATTTTGGTGATAAACTTTTTATAAAACTCTGTCGGGTAGCCATCAGGCCCTGGGCTTCTCCCAGATTGAAGGGATTTGACAGCGTTAGACAGTTCTTCAACAGTGATCGGCTGCTCTAATTTTTTTACCAAATCCCGGCCGACCGAAGGCACAGATAGTGAGTGGAAGAAATTATCCAATTCCAGTGTATCCGCTTTACTTTCAGAGGTATATAGAGACTGGTAAAATCTCTTGAACTCTTCATTGATCCCCCCAGGATCTAATGATATCCCAGATGATGTACGAATTTTTGTAATCTGAGATGATGATGATTGTTGACGTAACTTGTGAGCTAATAATTTACTGGCTTTCTCTCCTTGTTCATAGTAAGTGCTCCTAGACTTGACAAGCATTTCAGTAACCTGGTCTGTTAATAGTGTGTCAAATTCTGCTTGCAGAGTTAAACGTTCCTTATAAATATCTGGGGATGGTGAAACGGCATAAATGTCATCTAATTGGGCAATACAGCGTGTTAGCATAGATAACCTATTCCTTTTCAATTTGTTCTCATGTGCGGTGTAGGAGATAATTTCACCTCTGATATAAGCTTTCAAAGTTTCCCAGAGGTAGACGCAGAGATGTTTGGGGTTCTATTTGTAATCATGAAAAAGTCGATTTGACTCAAAACAAAGTTGACAAAGTGTTCATTACTGAGCAGTTGGGTTTTTAGTCGCCAAGGCGGTCGCTGATTGTCAACATTTTGAAAAGCTACTTCCATAGTAACAGGGCGTGGTCAGATACAACAATTGGGTTATATGAACATGAAGTTATGGAGTGGAGGAGCCGGTCATCAACAAGGAAGTAGTCTATGCGCGTAAAAGTGTGGTGGACCGATGAGAAAAAAGAGTATGCTTTCCCAGCTGGATTAACCATTCTCCAAGGATCTGAGACTGCGAATTCAGACATAAAGGTTCGAACAACTCTAGCTGAGGTTGATAGGGTGGTAGGTTTAGTGGAGGATCGATCCAATTGTGGGTCTAACCAACAGTTAAAGTCACCTCCTAAAATCAACATATGGGTGGACATATCTGGGAGTGTAGAGAAACCGATTTGAAAAAATCACCGTTGTCCCAATTAGGAGCATAGATATTAACAAGAAGAACCTTTGTATTGAGCAGCCTACCACTGACAATTATATATCTACCATGGGGATCTCGATCACCTTAGAACATGTAAAAGGTACCGATCTGTGAAGTAAAATAGCCACCCCTCTCGCCTTACTCTGAAATGAGGAATGGAACACCTGACCCACCCATCTGCACCTAAGACTTGGAGTGTTGTGATACCTTCAGATGAGTTTCTTGGAGAAAGATGATGTGAGCTTTCAAATGATGAAGATGGTGTAGTACCTTACTACGTTTAACTGGGTTATTTATGCCCCTGCAGTTCCAAGTAAGAAAATTAAAGCCATTCCCTCCAGCAGTATGGGCTACACTAGGCTGAGTCATATCTTAAGAGAGAGAGAGGATGTGTAAAGGACAAGGTACAATGTAAACTGAAGATCTTAGTTGAACCTAAAAGCGCAAATGTAAAAAACAAAGACAAACGAAGAGGCACAAAAAACATATACAAACTATATACATGAACAAACCCTTCCCTCACACCCGCCCTTGCCGAAGCATCTCCCCAAATGAGATGCAAGCAAAACCCTAAATACGAAGAAAGTTTAGAGCTAAGCATGATAACTCTTACTCTGTGCTACCTAAGATTAGTGACCATTTAACTAGAGTAAGCCAAACATGAATAGAATGGTCCCCAATAGAGTCTAAGGAAAACTATCCTCGATTAAGAGAGGTTTAACCTCGACGCAGATGGTAAATAATCAGACTGAAACAGCCATGCAGACCCCCAGATATTGGCATTAGAGGCGGCAAACCTGGGCTGGAAATAAAAAGATAAAGAAGAGAATGACATTCATATGTCGATGAACCCAGCAGAGATGGCTTCGTTAGTCACCCATTCGGCCTGCTAACTAGCCTGCTAGGAAGACCAGCTAGCCAACCATTTGTTACAAACCATGCGGTACAACAGCCGCTTTCACGTTCTTGTTGATGAAATCTGCCGCTATAGCCGGGTCCTCGAATCTGTGCATGGAACCGTCCGGTAAAGTCAGTCTCAAAACCGCAGGGGTAGATGAGGCCGAACTTCACGCCCGGGCAGGTGTGTAGTTGGCGTTTCACAGCTCCAAAGCTAGCCCGCCTCTTAGCCACAGCTGTTGTGTAGTCCGCAAATATCGAGACTCTTTTACCCTTATGTAGAAGAGGGGATGCTTCTCCCGATCTTCTCAGTATGTCGTTACGGACGTGAAAGAAATGCACCCTGATGACAAATGGTCGTGGGGGTTCTCCATCCCTGGGTCGGCTACGCAGAGAGTGCGGTGAGCCCGGTCTAGCAATGGCTTCTCCTCTAGCCCGAGCAGCTCCTGAAGTAGCTGGGCCATGTACTCCGTGGGTCTTGGGCCCTCCACTCCCTCCGGTATTCCCAGTAGACGAATGTTGTTCCTCCGCATTCTACTTTCCATATCTTCGCATCTATTATCGAGGAATGCCACCCTAGTTGTCAATGAGCCGACGCTAGCCTCTAGCTCGCTAATGCGAGTGCCGTGGTCTGTAGCCCCTCGCTCCAAATCCGATAAAGTCACCCCATGTGCGTCGAGCTTATTCTGTATACTCTCGATAGATTTTTTAAGCTCGTCTTTGATCGTTGATATCTCTGACCTGAGGTTGGTAGAGAGACAGTCAATTTTTCCGAAAATGTCGGCTTTGAGGGTGCCTATCACGGATTGTAGCATCTCCACAGTCAGTGTTTCCGTGGGGCCAGCATTGGTAGCGTTCGGTGGCGGGGGTGAGTCGGGAGAAGTTGCAGGCTTGTTGCGGCCTGCTCTTGCAGACTCTGTTTTTGGTCGGGTTGATGTCATTACGAATTTAAATTTATTAAACTTGAACTGAGTTGTTTATGGGTCTCTTCAGACGCCTGGGCAAACAGAAATGTATGCAGTTTTGCAAAGTTAAATATATACATTTGGTCACTAACTCAGGAGCGATAGGGAGACGCGTGCTACATCCTTGGCTTCCAACAGCGCCCCCCAAAGGTGCCAAGACTTGAGAGAGAACAATTTGAGAAATTGAGAGTGAAAACGTGACAATGATAAG
>NC_059221.1:32480140-32627640 GCF_020615455.1 Coregonus clupeaformis | reverse complement strand
TGGAACCTTAGCGAAGACACAGAGGCCAAATGATTGATCAAACTGCTTTCAGTATAGATGTCAGATAGCATGTCCTGCTGCGCTGTGTGTCTGACAGAGATGGCAAATGGCCACCGTTCAGTATTCAGGCCAGATGTTCAATCACTTGTAAATGGATCTATGCTTAATGAAGGTCGTGACCTCTTGAGAGACTGATGGCAGTGGATGGTCCCGACTCAAGTATCAGCAGGCCAAAAGTGGCACCGGGGATCATGGAAGCTGTTCTATAGATGAGTGAGAAGTGCTGCTAGGTAAAACTACATCAGGTTTATGATGATAAAGAAGGATAGATATTGGAAACCATAATGGTGCTGCTCAATTGACTCATTTTAGGATGTGGGAAGACTACAAATGGGGGAGAAACTGAGTGTGTTTGTTAACCCCCACATTATATATTATGTATGATATCTTAGACGCCAGATCAAACTGTAGATTTTCCGGACTAAAGATAGATTGTAATTTGTGCCAATCTTTAAAAAATACATAAAACCAAATTCTTTAGGGTGTGATTAATGCTTTTCTGTTTAACAAATTTAAATGTAACTTTCAAAATGTGTCTTAAGGAAATGTGCTGGGTATGATATTTTATATAATAACACACAATTTAAACTTTTAATTTCTCATTTTTAACTCCAAATAAGGCTTTAACTATTCTGTATCACATAGCTATAGTAAAGTAACATGTTAAACATGGATGTATGGATAGAAATGTGCGATCAGGTTGTGAGTTGAAAGTCGCTCTAAGAGCGTCTGCTAAATTACTAAAATGTAAAAATGTAAATGAGTGAAGCAGAAAGGTGGCCCTGGCTAGACTGGTGCCATTTTCCATCTCTAAAAGGTCCCCTTGTCACCTGGGGAACAGTCCTGAGGCACTCAACACTCACACACATATTATCCTGTCGTTCAGTGTCAACACTCACAATGTGGCTCCAGTATATCCAGTCAGGTTGCGATGACTGTGTTCTGTTTCTCTACAGGAGACATGCCTCTCTGCCCATCGACGTCACAGAGAACCCTGCCAGTCTGTCGGCCGGCTGCAGGAGAAGTTTCCCCTGCCGCAAGTGGAAGTCCGCCTCTTTTGGGTACAGTAACATGTTATTGTTTTTCAAGTGTGTATGTGTCAAGTGTGTTCAGTGTGGCTATATGGAGCCCTAAAATGTGATAGCACTTAAATATTTTGTTTGTCTTTAATCACAACTGGACCCTTCAAACTCCAGATGGCTTAGTGTTTGATGTGATTACGTTACTGATGTGAGCACAGTTCCCAGTACAATGACTTTCTGGTAGATATGTTGCACCATGTTTAAATCTTTATTGGCGTATTCTAGTGAGCTGGTTGTGACACAGCATCCATCTGAGGACATGGCTGTTTTTTCACTATACTCATTCTAATGTAGACATTCCTAATGGGCATCCTGCTAATGAGATGTGATGTTGCTGTAGAATACCTCCCCCTATCTCTAATGCATTAGCCAGGAATGGGCTGGAGCCTGAGAGCCTCAACAAACAACAAGAGATGGACGAGATTAGAGCACAACGAACACACACACACACACACACACACACACACACACACACACACACACACACACACACAGCTTCAAATGTTTGATGGGGGTTTCAAAGCCTCTTCATTGTGCTGTGCTTCAAAATCAAATAGCAATGAGCTCCCACTCCATAGCCTGCCCTCCTCATTGCAGGCCAGAAATATCCCCCAAACTCGTACCAGGCTAATTTCAAAAATATGTAGCAGCTGTGTATATGGAAATGAGAGAGACTTGGGATATGGGTATCTGATATTTTAGATGGGAATAAATTGTATAGATGTCGTGAAGTGTGTCGTTGATTTAAATGCCACAGGGTTCTATTAAGTTTTACAGAGTAACAGAGGAGATGATTGGGAACATACTGAGTAAATTAGTATGTCAGATCACCCGTGACCACTGTGGTATTTACCCCATGTTTGTTTCAGGAACACATTTTGGAGCTAATAGGTGAAGTGGGTTATGACAGCCAACAGGTTGATGGATGTGATTGAAGTGTGAAAGGCTGGCTCGGCATCTCTGTTTATCGTTTGTGCTTCATGATCTCCCAGACTCATTAGCATAATTAGCCCCTAGTTACCAATCAGCTGGCTGACGAGACAGCACAGTGCTCCAATATGCCCCCAACACATTGGTAATTATTTGGACAATTTACTGATTTGTTATAGTTGGCTGCTATGTTAATTTAGCCCCCATGTGGTTATTACATTAAATGTATTAACATTATTACCAAGTGTTAATTACTACAGCTCAGCAATATTTATATATATATATATATATATATAGTACCAGTCAAAAGTTTGGACACACCTACTCATTCAAGGGTTTTTCTTAATTTTTTTACTATTTTCTACATTGTAGAATAATAGCGAAGACATCAACACTATGAAATAATACATATGGTATCATGTAGTAACCAAAAAAGTGTTATACAAATTTTAGATTCTTCAAATAGCCTCCCTTTGCCTTTATGACAGCTTTGCACACTCTTGACATTCTCTCAACCAGCTTCACCTGTAATGCTTTTCCAACAGTCTTGAAGGAGTTCCCACATATGCTTAGCACTTGTTGGCTGCTTTTCCTTCACTCTGCCATACGACTCATCCCAAACCATCTCAATTGGGTTGAGGTCGGGGGATTGTGAAGGCCAGGTCATCTGATGCAGTACCCCATCACTCTCCTTCTTGGTCAAATAGCCATTACACAGCCTGGAGGTGTGTTGGGTCATTGTCCTGTTGAAAACAATGATAGTCCCACTATGACCAAACCAGATGGGATGGCGTATCGCTGCAAAATGCTGTGGTAGCCATGCTGGTTAAGTGTGCCTTGAATTCTAAATAAATCACAGACAGTGTCACCATCAAAGCACCCCTACACCATAACACCACCACCTCCATGCTTCACGGTGGGAACTACACATGCGGAGATCATCCGTTCACCCACACCGCGTCTCACAAAGACACGGCGGTTGGAACCAAAAATCTCCAATTTGGACTCCAGACCAAAGGACACATTTCCACTGGTCTAATGTCCATTGCTCGTGTTTCTTGGCCCAAGCAGGTCTTTTCTTCTTATTGGTGTCCTTTAGTAGTGGTTTCTTTGCAGCAATTTGACCTTGAAGGCCTGATTCACACAGTCCCCTCTGAACAGTTGATGTTGAGATGTGTCTGTGACTTGAACTCTGTGAAGCATTTATTTGGGCTGCAATTTCTGAGGCTGGTAACTCTAATGAACTTATCCTCTGCAGCAGAGGTAACTCTGGGTCTTCCATTCCTGTGGCGGTCCTCATGAGAGCCAGTTTCATCATAGCGCTTGATGGTTTTTGCGACTGCACTTGAAGAAACTTTCAAAGTTCCGTATTGACTGACCTTCATGTGTTGAAGTAATGATGGACTGTCGTTTCTCTTTGCTTATTTGAGCTGTTCTTGCCATAATATGGACTTGGTCTTTAACCAAATATCTTCTGTATACCTTGTCACAACACAACTGATGGCTATTTGAAGAATGTCAAATATAAAATATATTTTGATTTGTTTAACACTTTTTTTGGTTACTACATGATTCCATATGTTTTATTTCATAGTTTTGATGTCTTCACGATTATTCTACAATGTAAAAATAAAGAAAAACCCTTGAATGAGTTGGTGTGTCAACTTTTGACTGGTAGTGTGTGTGTGTATATATATATATATATATATATATATATATACAGTTGAAGTCGGAAGTTTACATACACCTTAGCCAAATACATTTAAACTCAGTTTTTCACAATTCCTGACAGTTAATCCTAGTAACAATTCCCTGTTTTAGGATCACCACTTCATTTTAAGAATGTGAAATGTCAGAATACTAATAGAGAGAATGATTTATTTAAGCTTTTATTTCTTTCATCACATTCCCAGTGGGTCAGAAGTTTACATACACTCAATTAGTATTTGGTAGCATTGCCTTTAAATTGTTTAACTTGGGTCAAACGTTTCGGGTAGCCTTCCACAAGCTTCCCACAATAAGTTGGGTGAATTTTGGCCCATTCCTCCTGACAGAGCTGGTGTAACTGAGTCAGGTTTGTAGGCCTCCTTGCTCGCACACGCTTTTTCAGTTCTGCCTACAAATGTTCTATAGGATTGAGGTCAGGGCTTTGTGATGGCCACTTTAATAACTTGACTTTGTTGTCCTTAAGCCATTTTGCCACGCTTGGGGTCATTGTCCATTTGGAAGACCCATTTGCAACCAAGCTTTAACTTCCTGACTGATGTCTTGAGATGTTGCTTCAATATATCCACATACTTTTCCTTCCTCATGATGCCATCTATTTTGTGAAGTGCACCAGTCCCTCCTGCAGCAAAGCACCCCCACAGCATGATGCTGCCACCCCCGTGCTTCACGGTTGGGATGGTATTCTTCAGCTTGCATGCATCCCCCTTTTTCCTCCAAACATAACGATGGTCATTATGGCCAAACAGTTCTATTTTTGTTTAATCAGACCAGAGGACATTTCTCCAAAAAGTACGATCTTTGTCCCCATGTGCAGTTGCAAACTGTAGTCTGGATTTTTTATGGTGGTTTTGGAGCAGTGGCTTCTTCCTTGCTGAGCGGCCTTTCAGGTTATGTCGATATAGAACTCGTTTTACTGAGGATACAGATACTTCTGTACCTGTTTCCTCCAGCATCTTCACAAGGTCCTTTGCTGTTGTTCTGGGATTGATTTGCACTTTTCGCACCAAAGTAGGTTAATCTCTAGGAGACAAAACACGTCTCCTTCCTGAGCGGTATGACGGCTGCATGGTCTCATGGTGTTTAAACTTGTGTACTATTGTTTGTACAGATGAACGTGGTACCTTCAGGCATTTGGAAATTGCTCCCAATGATGAACTAGACTTGTGGAGGTCTACAATTTTTTTTCTGAGGTCTTGGCTGATTTCTTTTGATTTTCGCATGATGTCAAGCAAAGAGGCACTGAGTTTGAAGGTAGGCCTTGAAATGCATCCACAGGTTCACCACCAATTGACTCAAATGATGTCAATTAGCCTATCAGAAGCTTCTAAAGCCATGGCATCATTTTCTGGAATTTTCCATGCTGTTTAAAGGCACAGTCAACTTAGTGTATGTAAACTTCTGACCCACTGGAATTGTGATACAGTGAATTATAAGTGAAATAATCTGTCTGTAAACAATTGTTGGATAAATTACTTGTGTCATGCACGAAGTAGATGTCCTAACCGACTTGCCAAAACTATAGTTTGTTAACAAGAAATTTGTGGAGTGGTTGAAAAACAAGTTTTAATGACTCCAACCTAAGTGTATGTAAACTTCCGTCTTCAACTCTACATACAGTGGCTTGCAAAAGTATACACTCTCCCTATTTTGTTGCCTTACAACCTGGAATTAAAATAGATTTTTGGGGGGTTTGTATCATTTGATTTACACAACATGCCTACCACTTTGAAGATGCAAAATATTTTTTATTGTGAAACAAACTAGAAATAAGACAAAAAAACAGAACTTGGGCGTGCATAACTATTCACCCCCCCAAAGTCAATACTCTGTAGAGCCACCTTTTGCAGCAATTACAGCTGCAAGTCTCTTGGGGTATGTCTCTATAAGCTTGGCACATCAAGCCACTGGGATTTTTGCCCATTCTTCAAGGCAAAACTGCTACAGCTCCTTCAAGTTAGATGTGTTCCGCTGGTGTACAGCAATCTTTAAGTCATACCACAGATTCTCAATTGGATTGAGGTCTGGGCTTTGACTAGGCCATTCCAAGACATTTAAATGTTTCCCCTTAAACCACTCGACTTTGCTTTAGCAGTATGCTTAGGGTGATTGTCCTGCTGGAAGGTGAACCTCTGTCCCAGTCTCAAATCTCTGGAAGACTGAAACAGGTTTCCCTCAAGAATTCCCTGTATTTTTCGCCATCCATCATTCCTTCAATTCTGACCTGTTTCCCAGTCACTGCTGATAAAAAAACATCCCCACAGTGAAGCATGGTGGTGGAAGCGTCATGCTGTGGGGAGGTTCTCGGGGTGATGAGAGGTGTTGGGTTTGCGCCAGACGTAGAGTTTTCCTTGATAGCCAAAAAGCTAAATTTTAGTCTCATCTGACCAGAGTACCTTCTTCCATATGTTTGGGGAGTCTGCCACATGCCTTTTGGCGAACACCAAAAGTGTTTGCTTATTTTTTTATTTTAGCAATTACTTTTTCTGGCCACTCTTCCATAAAGCCGAGCTCTGTGGAGTGTACGGCTTAAAGTGGTCCTATGGACAGATACTCCAATCTCCGCTGTGGAGCTTTGCAGCTCCTTCAGGGTTATCTTTGGTCTCTTTGTTGCCTCTGATTAATGCCCTCCTTGCCTGGTCCGTGAGTTTTGGTGGGTGGCCCTCTCTTGGAAGGTTTGTTGTGGTCGCATATTCTTTCAATTTTTTTTATAATGGATTTAATGGTGCTCCGTGGGATGTTCAAAGTTTCAGATATTTTCTTATAACCCAACCCTGATCTGTACTTCTCCACAACTTTTTCCCTGACCTGTTTGGAGAGCTCATTGGTCTTCATGGTGCCGCTTGCTTGGTGGTGTTGCAGACTCTGGGGCCTTTCAGAACAGGTGTATATATACTGAGATCATCTGACAGATCATGTGACACTTAGATTGCACACAGGTGGACTTTATTTAACTAATTATGTGACTTCTGAAGGTAATTGGTTGCACCATATCTTATTTAGGGTTTTCGTAGCAAAGGGGGTGAATACATATGCACGCACCTCTTTTCCGTAATTTATTTTTTAGAATTTTTTGAAACAAGTTATTTTTTTCATTTCACTTAACCAATTTGGACTATTTTGTGTATGTCCATTAAATGAAATCCAAACAAAAATCCAGTTAAATTACAGGTTGTAATGCAAAAAAAAAAAAGGAAAAACGCCAAGGGGGATGAATACTTTTGCAAGGCACTGTACAGTACATGAAGTATAGGCCTTAATAAAACATGCTTTAATGAAGTAGTGTGTCATAAGTGTTCTCATCGAACAAAAACTGTCTTTCCTCATGTCTGTTTTAGTTCTTTTTTGTGGCAATGATGTTTTCTGGTGCTTGGCTCTTCTTTATGTTTTGTGAGGTTTCCTTTGTCCTCCAGGACTGAAAAAAGTCTTAGCACATGATAAAACACTGAATAAATGACCTCTACCACAACACAAAGGCACAGTTAGTCACACTCAAGGTTAATGTAACGGATTAGTTTATGGGTCAAATGAAAAACTGCCATTTACTCCAGAAGCTAAGGCTATTGCAGTGCTTTTTACACAGTGTCACCGAAGGGATGTCAAACAATTTCTATTTTCTTTATAATGATTCTCGGCGGTGACACAGTAGGCCTGTAGGAGCCCCATATTAAAGAGAGTGAATTATCTTAATGCCTGTGCGTGTGTATGTGTGTACGGGCAGTATTGCTGTGTGTGTGTACGGGCAGTATTGGAGAAGAAAAGGAGGTGAAATATTATTAGTGTGGGATTTCATATATGAGCTGCTGTTTCATCTCTTTTGGCATGCGGAATCATTATCATTTCATTTAACATTTGCCTGTATGCTAATGTTCAGCTGAAAAGCAGTACTGTATGTTTTTCTGTGAATACTTTCAGTGTTACACACAGGTTGTGATGCAGTTTTAAACTGGTTTTGTTGTTGTGAGTATTGTTCACACACATACAGAACATGTCGTAGAAACTGCTTAAGTTTAAATCGTTTTTTGCAGTTTAAACTGTTAATTACAGGGGATGTTCAGAATTGTAGATGGTCTAACTTTGGCCTTAAGCGACGAGGTTAGATAAAGCAGTCAATACCAAGGCAGCATTGTAGACAAAGATTGTCTCCCTTGTGGTTCTTGTAAAGCAAAAAGGAGCAATCTGAAGAGTAGCCATCACATTCCAGGTAAACAACCCCGTTAATATAAGAAACTGTAATAACACAAACATACCCCCAGGGAAGAACTTGTTCAGGCTTCTATTTTCTCTCTGTTTCTCTGCCTCTTTCTTTCTCTCTCATATACAGTTGAAGTCGGAAGTTTACATACACCTTAGCCAAATACATTTAAACTCAGCATTTCACAATTCCTGACATTTAATCCTAGTCAAAATTCAGTTAGGATCACCACTTTATTTTAGGAATGTGAAATGTCAGAATAATAGAGAACATTATTTATTTCAGCTTTTAGTTCTTTCATCACATTCCCAGTGGGTCAGAAGTTCACATACACTCAATTAGTATTTGGTAGCATTGCTTTTAAATTGTTTAACTTGGGTCAAACGTTTCGGGTAGCCTTCCACAAGCTTCCCACAATAAGTTGGGTGAATTTTGGCCCATTCCTCCTGACAGAGCTGGTGTAACTGAGTCAGGTTTGTAGGCCTCCTTGCTCGCACACGCCTTTTCAGTTCTGCCCACACATTTTCTATAGGATTGAGGTCAGGGCTTTGTGATGGCCACTCCAATACCTTGACTTTGTTGTCCTTAAGCCATTTTGCCACAACTTTGGAAGTATGCTTGGGGTCATTGTCCATTTGGAAGACCCATTTGCGACCAAGCTTTAACTTCCTGACTGATGTCTTGAGATGTTGCTTCAATATATCCACATACTTTTCCTTCCTCATGATGCCATCTATTTTGTGAAGTGCACCAGTCCCTCCTGCAGCAAAGCACCCCCACAGCATGATGCTGCCACCCCGATGCTGCCACCCCCGTGCATCCCTGGTTGGGATGGTGTTCTTCAGCTTGCAAGCAACCCCCTTTTTCCTCCAAACATTACGATAGTCATTATGACCAAACAGTTCTATTTTTGTTTAATCAGACCAGAGGACATTTCTCCAAAAAGTACGATCTTTGTCCCCATGTGCAGTTGCAAACCGTAGTCTGGCTTTTTTATGGCGGTTTTGGAGCAGTGGCTTCTTCCTTGCTGAGCGGCCTTTCAGGTTATGTCGATATAGGACTCGTTTTACTGTGGATATAGATAATTTTGTACCTGTTTCCTCCAGCATCTTCACAAGGTCCTTTGCTGTTGTTCTGGGATTGATTTGCACTTTTCGCACCAAAGTACGTTAATCTCTAGGAGACAGAACGCGTCTCCTTCTTGAGCGGTATGACGGCTGCGTGGTCCCATGGTGTTTATACTTGCGTACTATTGTTTGTACAGATGAACGTGGTACCTTCAGGCGTTTCGAAATTGCTCCCATGAATGAACCAGACTTGTGGAGGTCTACAATATTTTTTCTGAGGTCTTGGCTGATTTCTTTTGATTTTCCCATGATGTCAAGCAAAGAGGCACTGAGTTTGAAGGTAGGCCTTGAAATACATCCACAGGTTCACCTCCAATTGACTCAAATGATGTCAGTTAGCCTATCAGAAGCTTCTATGGCCATGGCATCATTTTCTGGAATTTTCCTTAAAGGCACAGTCAACTTAGTGTATGTAAACTTCTGACCCACTGGAATTGTGATACAGTGAATTATAAGTGAAATAATCTGTCTGTAAACAATTGTTGGAAAAATTACTTGTGTCATGCACAAAGTAGATGTCCTAACCGACTTGCAAGAAATTTGTGGAGTGGTTGAAAAACAAGTTTTAATATCTCCAACCTAAGTGTATGTAAACTTCTGACTTCTACTGTACAAAACAAATCCTCTACTTCTGTTAGAATTGAAGCATGACCCTCTCTTCCTTTCGTGATTTCCAAGCAGTAGCCAAGGTACTGTATGCTAAGGCTATGTTTCAGGCCCCAAGTAGGTCCTATACAGTGGGGGGAAAAAGTATTTAGTCAGCCACCAATTGTGCAAGTTCTCCCACTTAAAAAGATGAGAGAGGCCTGTAATTTTCATCATAGGTACACGTCAACTATGACAGACAAATTGAGGAAAAAAAATCCATAAAATCACATTGTAGGATTTTTAATGAATTTATTTGCAAATTATGTTGGAAAATAAGTATTTGGTCAATAACAAAAGTTTCTCAATACTTTGTTATATACCCTTTGTTGGCAATGACACAGGTCAAACGTTTTCTGTAAGTCTTCACAAGGTTTTCACACACTGTTGCTGGTATTTTGGCCCATTCCTCCATGCAGATCTCCTCTAGAGCAGTGATGTTTTGGGGCTGTCGCTGGGCAACACGGACTTTCAACTCCCTCCAAAGATTTTCTATGGTGTTGAGATCTGGAGACTGGCTAGGCCACTCCAGGACCTTGAAATGCTTCTTACGAAGCCACTCCTTCGTTGCCCGGGCGGTGTGTTTGGGATCATTGTCATGCTGAAAGACCCAGCCACGTTTCATCTTCAATGCCCTTGCTGATGGAAAGAGGTTTTCACTCAAAATCTCACGATACATGGCCCCATTCATTCTTTCCTTTACACGGATCAGTCGTCCTGGTCTCTTTGCAGAAAAACAGCCCCAAAGCATGATGTTTCCACCCCCATAGCATGATGTTTCCACCCCCATGCTTCACAATAGGTATGGTGTTCTTTGGATGCAACTCAGCATTCTTTGTCCTCCAAACACGACGAGTTGAGTTTTTACCAAAAAGTTCTATTTTGGTTTCACCTGACCATATGACATTCTCCCAATCCTCTTCTGGATCATCCAAATGCACTCTAGCAAACTTCAGACGGGCCTGGACATGTACTGGCTTAAGCAGGGGGACACGTCTGGCACTGCAGGATTTGAGTCCCTGGCGGCGTAGTGTGTTACTGATGGTAGGCTTTGTTACTTTGGTCCCAGCTCTCTGCAGGTCATTCACTAGGTCCCCCCGTGTGGTTCTGGGATTTTTGCTCACCGTTCTTGTGATCATTTTGACCCCACGGGGTGAGATCTTGCGTGGAGCCCCAGATCGAGGGAGATTATCAGTGGTCTTGTATGTCTTCCATTTCCTAATAATTGCTCCCACAGTTGATTTCTTCAAACCAAGCTGCTTACCTATTGCAGATTCAGTCTTCCCAGCCTGGTGCAGGTCTACAATTTTGTTTCTGGTGTCCTTTGACTGCTCTTTGGTCTTGGCCATAGTGGAGTTTGGAGTGTGACTGTTTGAGGTTGTGGACAGGTGTCTTTTATACTGATAACAAGTTCAAACAGGTGCCATTAATACAGGTAACGAGTGGAGGACAGAGGAGCCTCTTAAAGAAGAAGTTACAGGTCTGTGAGAGCCAGAAATCTTGCTTGTTTGTAGGTGACCAAATACTTATTTTCCACCATAATTTGCAAATAAATTCATTAAAAATTCTACAATGTGATTTTCTGGATTTGTTTCCCTCAATTTGTCTGTCATAGTTGACGTGTGCCTAACTAATGGGGAGGTCTGTAGGACCAATGGCTTTTCTGGCTTTGCTGGCTTTGTTGAATCTGCTGCTACTGCTGCTGTTTAAAGTGGTGGGACAAACAAGGCACACTAATTAACCTTGGAGGAGGAAATGCCTGGTCATGAACCTTCCCAACATTAATTGTGCTCAGGTGTCAATTTTTTTATCATAAATGTTTTATTCACCGCTACAACTTGTGAGGCGCTACACCTGGATATACAATAGTCAGCCATTTATTCCCTGTACAACTATTTGTACCAACCAAAATATTGCATTTGACTGCTGCACCTCATTATCTGATGGTAAAAATAGTTCATTTTCTGTCTTAAAATTCTCTGAAAGTAAAGACAGTTCTGACTCATGTTGTAGTAGTTATTATGATCAAATACCCTTAAATCAATGGCTCTGTCAGTGACTGCTTGTGCATCTGATTTAGTCCCAGTACTGAGCCCCATTAAAGGAGTTCCATTGCACTCTTTGGTCCTTGAATTAAAATAAAGTCTTGACTCATGGAATCTGATAAATGGCCTGACTCCCCAGCTGATTTCAACAGTTCCTCTAAATTCGCTCTCTCCTTAACTTCAACTCTACTCTCTCATTCCCCCCCTCCATTTCCTTTACCCCTCTCCCACTCTACCTTCTCTCCTCTCAATCTTCTCTCCTCTCCCTCTCTCCTGCTTCTCTCCCCTCTCCTCTGTACTGATTCCCTCCTGACCACACCGGAATACTCCAGGGGAGAAAATCTCCATCCCATGACTAACACTTCCAATCCTGATTGTGTTATTACACGTGTAGCTAGGACAACAGTGACTCGTCCTCTATTGTGATCTGTGTTACATTAAAGCTCATTGTTTGTTTTTGTCAGAGGTTTGTCCCCCCAAAATACAAATTGGTCAAGTCTGTTCAAGTGTGCAGTAAGAGCAGTGTTTTTACTGCCTGCTTGTTGAGACTTAGAGAGAAAGTGGAGCAAGGAGCCAGCCCAACGGGAAAGTGGATTGCAGCTTATTCTGTGACAGAGTAATTGCTCTATATGATTTATCAGCCAAGGGGATGAAATATTTAAAGGCATCTCGCTGCAGAGAAACTTGAAAGGGAACAGTACACTACTGTGTATGTATGTGTATGTGTATGTGTTGTGTGTTTAGGAGGACGATTGTAGATAGTCTCATCAATAGGAAAATAACCTTACTTCATTTATAGTGTTGTCACGATACCAATACCAGGTTTAGTATCACAATACTCGATACCATCACGATACTCAATACCAAAACGATACCCAAACGATACCACAGCAAACAAATAAGGCATATTAGTCAAAGTCACAGAATGGCACTAGATCCAGACAGATAAACTCAGCTACTGCTCTGTTCAATCGTTGGGAATCTTTTGAGTTCAATATAAATA
Source organism: Coregonus clupeaformis (assembly GCF_020615455.1). Classification (NCBI taxonomy): domain Eukaryota; kingdom Metazoa; phylum Chordata; class Actinopteri; order Salmoniformes; family Salmonidae; genus Coregonus; species Coregonus clupeaformis. Next base: position 32,614,828 of record NC_059221.1, on the reverse strand, counting down.
CTTTTTTTTTTTTTATGTCAACATTTTTCAGAGACAGCCATGTACAGTGCCTTCAGAAAGTATTCACACCGCTTGACCTTTTCCACATTTTGTTGTGTTACAGCCTGAATTGAAAATGAATTACATTTTGATTTTGTGTCACTGGTCTACACACAATACCCAATAATGTCAAAGTGGAATTATGTTTTTAGATTTTTTTACAAATTCATTAAAAATGGAAAGCTGAAATGTCTTGAATCAATAAATATTCAACCCCTTGTTATTGCAAGCCTAATTAAGTTCAGGAGCAAAAATGTGCTTAACAAGTCACATAATAAGTTACATGGACTTACTCAGTGTGCAATAATTGTGTTTTAACATGATTTTTGAATGACTACCTCATCTCTGTACCCCACACATACAATTATCTGTAAGGCCCCTCAGTCGGGCAGTGAATTTCAAACACAGGTTCAACCACAAAGACCAGGGAGGTTTTCCAATTCCTCGCAGAGAAGGGCACCTATTGGTAGATGGGTGAAAAAATATCCCTTTGAGGATGGTGAAGTTATTAATTACACTTTGGATGGTGGATCAATACACCCAGTCACTACAAAGATACAGGCGTCCTTCCTAACTCAGTTGCCGGAGAGGAAGGAAACCGCTTAGAGTTTAATGGCTAAATGACAGTGTGAAAAGAAGGAAGCCTGTACAGAATAAAAACATTCCAAAACATGCATCCTGTTTGCAATAAGGCACAAAAGGAAAACTGCAAGAAATGTGGCGAAGAAATTAACTTTATGTCCTGAATACAAAGCGTTATGTTTGGGGCAAATCCAACACGACACATCACTGAGTACCACTCTTCATATTTTCAAGCATGGTGGGGGCTCCATCATGTTATGGGTATGCTTGTCATCATCAAGGACTTGGGAGTTTTTTGGGGGATAAAAATAAACGGAATAGAGCTAAGCACAGGCAAAATCCTAGAGTCAAATCTGGTTGTCTGCTTTGCAACAGACACTGGGAGACAAATTCACCTTTCAGCAGGACAATAACCTAAAACACAAAGCCAAATACAGTGAGGGAAAAAAGTATTTGATCCCCTGCTGATTTTGTACGTTTGCCCACTGACAAAGACATGATCAGTCTATAATTTTAATGGTAGGTTTATTTGAACAGTGAGAGACAGAATAACGACAAAAAAATCCAGAAAAACGCATGTCAAAAATTGTATAAATTGGTTTTCATTTTAATGAGGGAAATAAGTATTTGACCCCTCTGCAAAACATGACTTAGTACTTGGTGGCAAAACCCTTGTTTGCAATCACAGAGGTCAGACGTTTCTTGTAGTTGGCCACCAGGTTTGCACACATCTCAGGAGGGATTTTGTCCCACTCCACTTTGCAGATCTTCTCCAAGTCATTAAAGGTTTGAGGTTGACATTTGGCAACTCGAACCTTCAGCTCCCTCCACAGATTTTCTATGGGATTAAGGTCTGGAGACTGGCTAGGCCACTCCAGGACCTTAATGTGCTTCTTCTTGAGCCACTCCTTTGTTGCCTTGGCCGTGTGTTTTGGGTCATTGTCATGCTGGAATACCCATCCACGACCCATTTTCAATGCCCTGGCTGAGGGAAGGAGGTCTCACCCAAGATTTGACGGTACATGGCCCCGTCCATTGTCCCTTTGATGCGGTGAAGTTGTCCTGTCCCCTTAGCAGAAAAACCCCCAAAGCATAATGTTTCCACCTCCATGTTTGACGGTGGGGATGGTGTTCTTGGGGTCATAGGCAGCATTCCTCCTCCTCCAAACACGGCGAGTTGAGTTGATGCCAAAGAGCTCGATTTTGGTCTCATCTGACCACAACACTTTCACCCAGTTCTCCTCTGAATCATTCAGATGTTCATTGGCAAACTTCAGATGGGCCTGTATATGTCCTTTCTTGAGCAGGGGGACCTTGCGGGCGCTGCAGGATTTCAGTCCTTCACCGCGTAGTGTGTTACCAATTGTTTTCTTGGTGACTATGGTCCCAGCTGCCTTGAGATCATTGACAAGATCCTCCCGTGTAGTTCTGGGCTGATTCCTCACCATTCTCATGATCATTGCAACTCCACGAGGTGAGATCTTGCATGGAGCCCCAGGCCGAGGGAGATTGACAGTTATTTTGTGTTTCTTCCATTTGCGAATAATCGCACCAACTGTTGTCACCTTCTCACCAAGCTGCTTGGCAATGGTCTTGTAGCCCATTCCAGCCTTGTGTAGGTCTACAATCTTGTCCCTGACATCCTTGGAGAGCTCTTTGGTCTTGGCCATTGTGGAGAGTTTGGAATCTGATTGATTGATTGCTTCTGTGGACAGGTGTCTTTTATACAGGTAACAAGCTGAGATTAGGAGCACTCCCTTTAAGAGTGTGCTCCTAATCTCAGCTCGTTACCTGTATAAAAGACACCTGGGGAGCCAGAAATATTTCTGATTGAGAGGGGTCAAATACTTATTTCCCTCATTAAAATGCAAATCAATTTATAACATTTTTGACATGCGTTTTTCTGGATTTTGTTGTTGTTATTCTGTCTCTCACTGTTCAAATAAACCTACCATTAAAATTATAGACTGATCATTTCTTTGTCAGTGGGCAAACGTACAAAATCAGCAGAGGATCAAATACTTTTTTCCCTCACTGTACCAAGACAACATTGAATGTTCCTGAGTGGGCTAGTTACAGTTTTGACTTAAATGGGCTTGAAAATCTATGGCAAGGCTTGAAAATGGCTGTCTAGCAATGATCAACAACCAACTTGACAGAGCTTGAATAATGTACACATTCTTTAAATATTGTACAATCCAGGTGTGCACTGCCAAAGGTGATTCTATCATGCGTTGACTCAGGAGTGTGGATACCTATGTAAATGAGATATTTCTGTATTTCATTTTCAATACATTTTCAAACATTTCTAAAAATATGTTTTCACGTCATTATGGTGTATTGTGTGTAGATTGGTGAGAAAAAAATCGATTGAATCCATTTTGAATTCAGGCTGTAACACAACAACATTTGGAATACAGTGGGGGGAAAAAGTATTTAGTCATCACCAATTGTGCAAGTTCTCCCACTTAAAAAGATGAGAGAGGCCTGTAATTTTCATCATAGGTACACGTCAACTATGACAAACAAAATGAGATTTTTTTTTCCAGAAAATCACATTGTAGGATTTTTTATGAATTTATTTGCAAATTATGGTGGAAAATAAGTATTTGGTCACCTACAAACAAGCAAGATTTCTGGCTCTCACAGGCCTGTAACTTCTTCTTTAAGAGGCTCCTCTGTCCTCCACTCGTTACCTGTATTAATGGCACCTGTTTGAACTTGTTATCAGTATAAAAGACACCTGTCCACAACCTCAAACAGTCACACTCCAAACTCCACTATGGCCAAGACCAAAGAGATGTCAAAGGACACCAGAAACAAAATTGTAGACCTGCACCAGGCTTGGAAGACTGAATCTGCAATAGGTAAGCAGCTTGGTTTGAAGAAATCAACTGTGGGAGCAATTATTAGGAAATGGAAGACATACAAGACCACTGATAATCTCCCTCGATCTGGGGCTCCACGCAAGATCTCACCCCGTGGGGTCAAAATGATCACAAGAACGGTGAGCAAAAATCCCAGAACCACACGGGGGGACCTAGTGAATGACCTGCAGAGAGCTGGGACCAAAGTAACAAAGCCTACCATCAGTAACACACTACACCACCAGGGACTCAAATCCTGCAGTGCCAGACGTGTCCCCCTGCTTAAGCCAGTACATGTCCAGGCCCGTCTGAAGTTTGCTAGAGTGCATTTGGATGATCCAGAAGAGGATTGGGAGAATGTCATATGGTCAGATGAAACCAAAATAGAACTTTTTGGTAAAAACTCAACTCGTGTTTGGAGGACAAAGAATGCTGAGTTGCATCCAAAGAACACCATACCTATTGTGAAGCATGGGGGGTGGAAACATCATGCTTTGGGGCTGTTTTTCTGCAAAGGGACCAGGACGACTGATCCGTGTAAAGGAAAGAATGAATGGGGCCATGTATCGTGAGATTTTGAGTGAAAACCTCCTTCCATCAGCAAGGGCATTGAAGATGAAACGTGGCTGGGTCTTTCAGCATGACAATGATCCCAAACACACCGCCCGGGCAACGAAGGAGTGGCTTCGTAAGAAGCATTTCAAGGTCCTGGAGTGGCCTAGCCAGTCTCCAGATCTCAACCCCATAGAAAATCTTTGGAGGGAGTTGAAAGTCCGTGTTGCCCAGCGACAGCCCCAAAACATCACTGCTCTAGAGGAGATCTGCATGGAGGAATGGGCCAAAATACCAGCAACAGTGTGTGAAAACCTTGTGAAGACTTACAGAAAACGTTTGACCTGTATCATTGCCAACCAAGGGTATATAACAAAGTATTGAGAAACTTTTGTTATTGACCAAATACTTATTTTCCACCATAATTTGCAAATAAAATTGATTTTTTTTTCTCAATTTGTCTGTCATAGTTGACGTGTACCTATGATGAAAATTACAGGCCTCTCTCATCTTTTTAAGTGGGAGAAATTGCACAATTGGTGGCTGACTAAATACTTTTTTTCCCCACTGTAAGTCAGGGGTATAAATACTTTCTGAAGGCACTGTATGCATTAACGAATCAATTATACAAGCATACAATCACTTTGACTTTGTTTTTACCAATCGATCTACATAACATAATGATGGTAAATTGTTATTGATAAACTGGGTGAATCAAGATGTAGCCTAGGCCTATCCACAATACAGGTGAATGCATATTCAATAGGAGTGTGTGCATGCATTGAGTTATTGAGCTTGTTTTGGTTGATTTCATGGGGCTACAGATGACAAACAATCTGTTTCCTTCCATTTGGGACTTACAGATTGATGGATGGGGCCCATCCGATGGTAAAACTTTGAAGACTGCAGGCTGAGTTGGCTACCAAAGTGAGGGGGAGGGGGGCACTTCACCGGGCGAGGGAGAGTCAGGGAAATCCAATAGCTATATAAGCGAGAAAAATCCCAAATAGATGGATTACAGATGTCAGTCAGCAAGCACTAAGCCAAGGTGGAAAAGTTACAAAACTCCCATAGCCTACTTCACAGAGAACATGCCGAAAACAAAAAGGCAAACAGACAAGGTACTACACAATTAGAGCAGGCAGGTATGATTGTCTAATTCATTTTTTGGCCCACGGCAAGAAGGCACCAGAGCCTGCCATGCTAATATATTCCAATAGATAATACAGCCACAAGGTCTGAAGAGCATGAGAATGCAACATGGCCGCACGTGCCCCATCTGTTCATTGTTTACATCACACTTCCTCGTGATTGGTGGATTGTAGCTCACCACCGCCAACACTTGGTCTGGAATGTAATTACATGCTATCATGGGTAGTGGCTAACGTTAGCCAGATTGGGCTAGCTCCTGAGCTAGCATACGAACTCAGTAGCGCAGAGTAGATTCTCAATATGACATTGAGAAATGGTGCATTGTGGGTAGTTTAGAAGATATCCAGAAATACATTAATAAATACGTAATAACCCAAAAACATCTGTTTGTACTTGTAGGTAACCAGATCGTGACTACAACTAAATTACTAAGTCTTTGACCACACTGTGTTGTTACATTGGTGAGTAAAAACGAATGCTTCCTACCCTATAAACATGTGGACAGAGAGCATGCTTTAAAGGGACATAAAAAAAAATAGTCAACTTCATATTAATAATTTCCAGCACCACCCCAACATCAAATTATGTGAAAAAGATAGAGGAAGATAAGTGTTTCCATTGACATCATCAGTGGGCATCGTGTGATTTTAACAAATTCTGAGGAGGCATTGCCTACTAATTTTCTACTAATTGGTTGATGTCATTGGAATCACTTATCTTTTTTACTACAAAACAGAAACGCGCCATTTTCACATATGTTGATGTTGGGGTGGTGCTGGAGATGAGAAATGTGAATTACATTATATTGCCAGTGCACTGTGTGCAGTAGCTGGATTATTTACTGCTGCTAGATGCTGTGCTGTCTCCCCCAGTTCACTGACCAGGATTTAGCTTCTCTCTCCCTCAGCCTGCAGAGCTCAGGGCTGCCTGGTCTGGCTCAGGATATGCTGTAGGCTCAATCTCCCTCTGTCTCCCTCCCTCACACTCTCTCTCTGTATTTATATGTATCTCTCTCTCCCGTTCTGCCACCTTTGGTCTCTTGGCCCTACCCAGGAGAGGACCGCTCCCGCTCCACTCAGCCCAGTCCAAGCTCTTCTCTGCCCTGGCACCCCAATAGTTGAACCCCTGAAGCTAGGACAGCAGAGTCCCTGCCCATCTTCCGAAAACATCTGAAACCGTACCTCTTCAAAGACTATCTTAAATAATCTCACAGCACCCCCATCTCGCACCCCCCAAAAAAAAACAACAACTAAACAAAATAACTATAGCTCTGACATTCAGATAGCTACTTTATTGTGAAAAATTGACTTACTGTGACTGGGATATGTGGTTGTCTCACCCAGCTATCTTAAGATGAATGCACTAACTGTAAGTCGCTCTTTATTAGAGCATCTGCTAAATGACTCAAATGTATAAATGTCTCGCTCTCTCTCCCTCCCTCCCTCATTATGCTCTTTCTCTATTTCACTCAGTTTAACCATAATATGTGTTGTAATATTTGACCTGGCTTTTCAGGAGGATGAAATTGAAATTGTAACCAGCTTTTTGTAATGCTTGTTTTAGAAAATGTGATACTTTTTGAACGAGGTTTAATTTTCAATTAACCAAACATTTGAGGTTGTAATCTGGATAAAGGCAAAAAGGCAATTTATGAACAGCGGGTAAGCCATTCTTACTAATCTGCTGGAGAAGCAGTTTGGGTTTAAGTATAACTTTTGTATGACTGAAGCTTTAATATTTAATAATGTTTGCCCCCCAAACTCATATTCATTATATAAATAATAATGTTTAATTTTGTCTGGCTTACCGTTCCAAATAAAGTGAAATATTTTTTGCTCATATAATTAGAAAAACAAGTCGTCTGGCAGCGATATGACTAAATAAGTAAACCGTGATATGACTAAAGAGTTAATCAGTAAAATTTGACCATAAATAGACAGGTATTAATCTCACCATGGTTGCAAGAGATTGTCTATTTTTGCTAAATGTCTATTGAAAGTTGTTATAGTGAGCATATTTCTTTCTTTAGGGATATGAATACCAATTGTGTCTACTTAACCATCAGACCATTTTACGGGGTAATGTAAAAGTTGTGTATTTTAACGATCCAATACGTAATATGGTACATAATTAGGTTTTTGTTCTGAGAGGTTAGAGAAATGATCTAGGTCACCAATAAGATTGTGCAGGGATCCAGATTGCGGAGTTAAGAGAACTAGAGTCATCAGCATATATTGAAACTTTAGTTTTTAAGCCCTGGATTTTTAACCCCTTGATATTATTGTTGGATCTGATTTTAATAGCTAACATTTTGATGGCCATAACAAATAGATATGGAGACAGTGGAAAACCTTGCTTAACTCCACTTTACAGTTCAATACAGTGCACCAAATACCCTAGTTTCAGACTCCTAATTATCCTTACACCTCTGGGACTGGTTGCACCAGTTGCGCGTAACAAAAGTTGGTCTTAAATGCTAGGTCAGGCGTAGCTACGTCCAACTTTGATCAGAATTTATACCTGTTGCAACCAAAAATAAGATTAGTCGTAAGCAATGCACATTCTTGAGATTTGATTCTTCATAATGATGGTTGCTAGGCAGCGGCCGCTACTAGGCTGTTAACATCCTCGTGGCAATTCTAAAGTTTGCGAGGCATGTCACTTTGCCCATCACTTGGATATTTGGTTACAATAGGCCCTTTTCACGTGACGTCAGACAACTTCCGTTCTGCCGCGATGCAGGTTATGTTTACATCCGGTGTCGCTTAGGAACGCTTAGCTAGTAGCACATCATTATGGAGTTCACCCAGTCCCTTTCACATCTGCCACCAATACGACTTAACGACGTAGAACGACTTGCTGACAAGTGGTCCCTTACTTCAAGATCGAAGCTTGATAAAGGCTACAAGTTCTTCGTTGAAGGTTACCTGTTTGATTATGAAGGTACGTGTTTATCTTTATTTAGCTTAAATTAGCCCTATGCTAGCGAAGGTTATGAGCTGACGAGTTTCTGTTTTGCAGCCTCTTTTTAATATTACTGCTGTTTGTATCGACCGTAAGATAAGAGTCAGTAATGTATTAATGGCTAATGCTGCGCCCTTTCTCCCAATCACTGTATTGAAACAGTCTCAAGTGTAGTTAACGGTGAGGTGACAGTGAGAGGGCGATGTTACAGGTCCATGAAGAAAAATGAGGAGGCTCATCGGCTTCAGGTTTCTCAGATAAACAGTTCTCTAACATTATGATAAGATAGGTTAAGATAGATAAGTTTTCTTTTTGTTGTGTTTTGCTGCGGTTGCAGATTTAATAAGAATGATTCCACAATGTTCCACTGTGGATCAGTTTGTTTCTCAGTCTGAGCTCTGATTTTGTATCATTAAACTTAATACACAACGAAATTCTTACAAACCGATGTGGGTTGTTGACGGCAATAAAGACTGGGAAAGATTCTGTGATAACTCAAAATGTTCAAATTTTCGATAAGTGTTGGCACTACTTGTCAAAGGTTTCAGAACAGCCAATTTTTCTTAATTAAAAAAAGAAATTGGGTTTTGAAAATTGTGTACAGTAGTTTATAATGAAACGCAGAAAAAAATGTTTTGTAAGTACAGCACTAATTGTTATGTCTCTATGAACAGGTTACACTAGACTCTGCAGAGGTTCCTGTGGTACTCAATCACATGTCATGTTCCTGCTCTGCTGGGAAAGCACTATGTAATCACATAGTAGCACTTCTTTTTCAAAGTGCTCACTATGTTACCATGGGCTTTAAGACAGTGCCATTGCCTCTGTCATGCACCAGCGCACTGCAGACCTGGCACCGGCCTAGGACACAGGTCAGACATTATTTGTTACACTGATGCAGAACTTTGCAGTTTGTATTGACTTTTGACAATGTATTGTTCATCATTATTATATCACAGGGAATTGTACCAGAGGCCACCAATGATATGGCGGTGTGTAAACCAGCGGCTAAGAAAAAAACAAGTGTCAGAGCTGGTGTGAAGTGCACACTGTACCGAGCCTATGATGGTGAGTCTGAATGAGCCCCCGCCTGTACTAGAGCACAAAGACTTTAGTGCATTTCTAAAATAATACAAACATAAAAGTGATTATTATTTGTTACTTTTTATATAGACTTTCAGTGGATATTTTTTTATTTGTATTAGAAGCATGTACGAGACTGGATGAGTGTGGTTGTCTTTTTTAGTGAAAAAGATAAGGTGGCATTTAATGAAATCTAAACTTGACATATCTCACTTTCATGCCAGGGCCTATTCCGGATCCTCACGTCATGGCCAGTGCTGAGAAACTGAAAGACATCCGTCCACAACCAGGGATTTGCAAATTGCTGCACGGGCTTGAGGGCCTTAATTTGGTGGACTCTAAATTTGGCCCTGTGCCATTTGGGTCTGTGCTTTCTTACCAGTGCCCTCTAGAATTAAGTAGAGATATTATTAAACACCCTGGTGCCAGTGAGTTTCCTCAGTTGCCTATTGAAGGTTACAACTTTAAATTTCCCATTGATTTTGAGCCCAACTACATACAACAATGTCATTTGGACAGCCTGATTGTGTCAGAGGAGATGTCTGCTGCTATTGAAGCAGAAACAAGAATGCAGTCAGAATGCCAGCTGTGGAGCCAGGTACGCAAACCCCGACTGACAGCCAGCAGATTCCGTGAAATATGCCATGTTCGTGGGGAGTTGTCTGCCAAGGCTTTGGCAACCCGCATTCTGAGAGGAACTCCTCAGACAGCTGCTATGAGAAGAGGGTTGGATCTGGAACCTGAGATACTGAGGCAATATTCTGATTTTTGTGATGTCTCTCTGAAACAATGCGGGGTCATCATCCACCCTGATTCACCTCACCTTGCAGCCAGCCCGGATGCTAAAGTCTTCTGCCCAACAGAAGCACCACCATTTGGTCTTGCTGAGGTTAAGAGTTGCGATGTTGAAAATGTTACCCAAGTTAAACACCTGATCACAGTTAAAGGCCAGGCCTGCCTTAAGAAGAGCCACAAATACTACTATCAGGTTCAAGGCCAACTCGCCTTAAGCGGACTTCAGTGGTGTGACTTCATTACAGATACCCGCACTGACTTCACAGTTGAGAGAATCTTTAGGGATGAGGAGATTATCCACTCAATGCGACAGAAGCTTGATCATTTCTATTATAACATCTACATGGATGTCTTCTTAAGTTATAAAACATAAGGCAGAATTTTATGTGTAAATAGTGTTAAGGTAAATATGGAAGGTGAACCTTTGACATTTTTTTCTTTAACTGCAAATTAACTTGTCATATACTGTATATCTCCTATGTACTGAAACACACATTTTGAAAAGGATTGTGATGTAAATGTCGACATGTTTTTCTTTAACTGCAAATGAACTTAATTGTGTTATATACTGTATATCTATGTATTGAAATACAAATTTTGAAAAGGATTGCGATGTTGTAAATGCTCTTACCAAAATCAAAAGGATTGGAAGCAGTTGCTTGCAAACATATATTTAATAGTTCCATCAGTGCCATGACACATAAGCACATAACATGGTTAATAGTTGGATATTTTTACAATATATCACATTAGGTTCATTAATAGCTATGAAAAAGTTATTACCCTTAACAAAAACATACAGTATAACATTAGATCAATTAAATTACCAACAAAGTTAATTCATATTTACATTTTTTTGTACATACAATACAGTAATATAAAAGTACTTCTATTTACAGCCCATCTAGCTTACTCAGGGAAATATACAACTTCCAGTTGACAAAAACATCAGACTGGTTTGTCTCCTTTAATGTCAAGAGGTCCCTGATAGTTCGACATGAGGCAGCAGATGGCCCACAGCTGATTCACTGAACCCACTGTGGAAAGAGGAACAAGCCCATCCCAGATATGGTACTCCTTCACCCTCCGTATGGCCCTCTCGACTAAAATCCTCAGCCGGGCGATGGCCTGGGTCTTAAGAGTGTCCTCCCTGCTGAGCTGAGGAGATTTTTACGGGAAGATACGGGAATTTCTGTTTGTTGTTTGAACAAAATGGTACACTGCAATAGCATCTTCTCGAAGATTGTGCCATGCTTCGGTGTTGGATGGGATACTGTTGCGATACAGACACCGGGAGAAAAGAAACAGCTAAATTAACATTCAGCTTTGACCAGGAATCAATATTTATCTAGCTATCATGCACAACAGTATTTGAATAGGTGAGTTACTATACATTCATGAATAAACTAACTGCCTAACAAAGGGTTAGATAGCTAGCTAAGTAAACTTGTTACATTACAGCCAGGCAGCAATGTAACGCTACCTTTTAACGCTTATCGGTATCTGGTACTAAGTTGTTGTTAGCTAACGTTAGCCCACTTTTAAGTAACTAAGGCAGTGAACAATTATGAATTAACAATAACGTTAGCAAGTTACAAACCATTGCATATACGTAAACATTATTACTCTTAACTTTACTAATTTAACTTAAACGTACCTCAGAAGAGAAGTCTCAGGTTACGGGCGAACGGAAGTGAAGTTAACCTGCTACGCGGAAAGGCGGAAGTTAGATGACGTCATCGTGAAAAGGGCCTATTAGGCTAGGAAAATGTTGGCTAAATTGAGGTGCTCATGATGATAATATTTACTCTAGTTTACTCATTAGCACTGATAAGAAAATGTTTCTAGCATGTTAGGCTATGTAGCCTAGTATAAAAAAGGGGATTTGTTTGCACTTCACTCGCGTATATTCTATATCCCGACCAAAAGCCCTTGACTTGTCTGATAATCAATCAATGTGATTTTGTTTCACTGAATATCTGTCTGTAGGCTATATTTGGTTATTTGATCTCTGGCTGGGCAAACAAGGGGAGATAGTAGCTAATCTATTTGTTTGCTAATCTATCACTGATCAGACACATTTAGCATGTTATAATGTAGCTTAAATTTGCTATTGACTCGCTCAAATAGGCAACTCAAGTCTCATATCCTTTTAAAAAATACAGATTTTTTTCAAGTTTTAATGTCACATGCACAATTACAGTGAAATGCCTTTCTTGCAAGCTCTAACCCCAACAATGCAGTAATCAATAACAATGTAATACTAAAAACAACAAGGTAGAACAAAAACAAAATAATAAATAAAAATAACATGATTAAGTAAGCATACTATTTACATGGTCAGTTCCAGTACCATATTTTAGATAGCGCCGACGGAGATGGCGGCCTCGCGACTAGCTCTTAGGAAACTTTGCGGTATTTTGATTTTTTCTGTATTATTATTTACATTATTAGCTCAGGAAATGTTTTGTGTCATTACATACAGCCGGGAAGAACTATTGGATATCAGAGCGGCGGTAACTTACCAGAACTACCAGCATTACGGAGTGTGGTGCCAGGAAAATAACCGCTCACTCAACATCAACAAAACAGCAGAGGGTGCACCCCCCTATCCACATAGACGGGATCACAGTGGAGAAGGTAGAAAGCTTCATGTTCCTTGGCTAACACATCACTGACAAACTGAAATGGACCACCACCACAGACAGTGTGGTGAAGAAGGCGCAACAGAGCCTCTTCAACCTTAGGAGGCTAAAGAAATTTGTCTTGACACCTAAAACCCTCACAAACAGATGCACAATTGAGAGCATCCTGTCGGGCTGTATTACCGCCTGGTACGGCAATTGCACCACCCACAACTGCAAGGCTCTCCTGAGGGTGGTGCGGTCTGCCCAACGCATTACCGCGGGCAAACTACCCGCCCTCCAGGACACCTACAGCACCCGATGTATCAGTGTGCGTAGTCTGTAGGGCCTTGTGAGTGTGCATAGAGACAGTGCAAAAATACAAAGGTCAACTCAGATAGTTTGTATAGCCATTTTGTTAGCTATTATTGCTATTTTCTGTGTGTATCATGATGACGGTTATTCAAGTTAACACCCTACATCGGCTCCCTACTAGGCATAGAATCTACGCTCAGGCGTAGCTCATAGAAGGGCTTACGCCCAGGTGGTGCAACAGGTATAATTTTTAGGTGCAGCGCAGAGCATATTTTACGCCGGACATTGAGTTATGACCCACTTACAACCAACTGGTGCAACCGGCCCCTGAAGACGCTAGCCACTACCATGCCAGTCGGAAGAATTTAGGTGAATACTCAAAAGCTGGTTTCTCCACCGACTGTTGGATAAAGGGATCCATGGGGTGTTAACAACACTCGGTGGATACTAGAGATCCTGACTGGCAATGTGTCCAGTCTGAGACATGGCTTTAAGTTATCCTGACATGCACACCTCACCATTGTCACATCCTGACTCACCCTTTATTGTCACAGCCTCTCTGTTATAAAAAATAATAAAAATAAATGTTCGACATAAGTACAAAATATATTCCTAAACCCCCTTCCAAAAAATAAGTTATGAAATAACAAAACAAAACAAAAAATTGCAAGCTCTCCTCACAGCCAAGTCACCTATGATACAAGTCAGTATTTGACATGTCTGAGGACCATGTCTGATGTCGGGAGATGATGTGGAAACTGGCCACTAGGGGCAACAGTGAGCGCTGGTATCTTCAGGTAGGTTTTGGTTTTGCTAGGGCGTTGTGGACCGGGATGGCAGATAGGTGTAAGCAAAGGATGTATGTCTCTGGTGCCAAAGGTTAGATGTTCGAATCCAATTTTTAAAGCCTATTCCAAACCTTAACCCTTACCTTAACCATTCAGAGTTAATGCCTAACCTTAACATTTCAGAGTTAATGCCTAAACTTAACCCTAACCTTAAAAATTCTGAATTAATGCCTAAACTTAACCTAACACTTTGAAATGTTAAGTTGGGAACAACTTTGACATTTTACGTTTGAGAATCATGGATGAACGTCTAATTAACTCCGAACTCAGGTTTTTGTGGTCTATGGCATCAGATGTTCTGGGTAGGGCTGCCGTGGACATGGATGATTGCTACGGTTTTCGTTCTGACGGCGCTTTTCCCCATAAGCGCGCTTGGCCCTTCTTTTCCAGTCGGCTTATGCAATCAGGTCCTCAAACTCAGGGGAGCGCCAAGTTGGGGAGGTTTTTAAAAATGCATTTGGGTCTTCTGGGTCTGTCTACACATCAGACATCATGTCTTCAGTTGCCCCCGCAAATCGCTACTTCTCTTCAGCAAAGAGTTATTTTGACTGACTGGCCAGAGCCTGTGAAATTACAGGAGACAATAACCCAATAAACAAATGGTCTTGAACACTGGAATCTCAAAGCTAAAAAAGCACACACTAAAATATGTGGAACAAGTCACCTTTTCAAAACTCTGGATTGGTTTACAGTTATAAACTAACCTGTCTCCGCCTTTGCTTTTTTCTGTCCTGTTCCTTTGCTCTGTCTGGGGTGTCCGACGTCTTTTGCCTCTCTCTTTCAGTCAAATACCGATTTGCAGCTGCATCTGAGGAGTCAGTGTGGTGTATTAGCAATGGTTATACGCATCAAAATCCTTGAGAAAATTGTAAGATGTAGAACTATGTTAGTCAGTCCATGTCTTTATGGGACCACGCACCGTCAAACTCTGCCATGCTCCACTCTCCATCTGTGTACCATTATTCAGCTGACTGACGAGCAGACACGGGTGTTGTGCGGACTGTTCTTCCTGGGACATGACAAAGGAAAAACAAGAAATTAAGTTTATGCATGATAGTCGCACCACTATTTCATGTAACATATTTTAGAATGCTAAGATAACCATCATTCAACAATCTACCCTGATTGGTTGGTTGGTTAAATTCAGTCATATACAAATTTGTACTCACTTTTCTTGCGGCTTATATTTGTCCTCCTTGCCAGCATTAATGTGTCGATCCCTTACTGCACGCTATTCAATGTTAGCTACCACCAATGTGCAAGTTGAAAAAGTAAACATTGAATTTATGGATTACTCAATCCGTCTTGCTCGACGAACGCCCGTCGCCTGTTCCGGTGCAGTCGCTGGAGAAGTGCTCTGCTGTAGCTGCTGTTGTTGTTGTTGTTGTTGTTGTTAAAGTAGTTGAGCTACTTGTGTCATCAGTCTTTCGTTTATATCAGCCACTGTGTTGTAGTCCGGCATCTGATTCAACCTGGCCATGAAATGAGCTGTTGGAAATCCATGCCATTGTTTGGTGATGCATTGTTACCTCGCACGAAGAGACCCAAGGGGGGGGGCAGATTCTCTAAGCTATTTAAATTGCCTTATTTCATGCCCATAGACATGGCTGTAGTGGACCCTATGCATAATCTTTTACTGGGGACAGCGAAACACGTTTTTACCATCTCAAAGAATATTGGTGTGCTGGATGATGGAATACTAAGAAATATTCCCCTTAAAGTTGATGCACTGAAAGCACCTGCAGATATGGGCCAACTACCCACTAAGATCTCATCAGGGTCTCCTCATTTCAATGCACAAGAATGGAAAAGTTGGACATGCGTTTACTCTTTATTCGCTCTTAAGGGACTTGTGGAGGATGCCCATTATGATTGCTGGACCCATTTTGTCAAAGCCTGTACCATCTTATGTACAAGATGTATTACAGTGGAGCGAGTTGGAGAGGCTCATCGCCACTTGCAACAGTTCTGTGAGAGTTTTGCAAGGTTGTAGGGAAAACAATATTAAACACCAAATATTCACCTCCATAGCCACTTGAAGAAATGCTTTTTCGACTATGGTCCGGTATATGGTTTCTGGTGCTTTCCATTTGAGTGAGTTCATAGGTAAACAGAAGACCAACAATCACAGCATCTCAGTTCAGTTAATGAGAGGTTTCAACTGCCCAAGAAGTTAAGAGCATGGTCTGGCCAACTGACTGATGATATGAGAAACGTGTTAGTAGGCGTTCATGAGAGATTCAATACATGTAGGGACTGATGGTACGACGCTCTTACAGTTGAAGTCGGAAGTTTACATACACTTAGGTTGGAGTCATTAAAACTTGTTTTTCAACCACCACAAATTTCTTGTTAACAAACTATAGTTTTGGCAAGTCGGTTAGGACATCTACTTTGTGCATGACACAAGTAATTTTTCCAACAATTATTTGCATACACTAAATTGACTGTGCCTTTAAACAGCTTGGAAAATTCCAGAAAATGATGTCATGGCTTTAGAAGCTTCTGATAGGCTAATTGACATTATTGGAGGTGTACCTGTGGATGTACACTGCTCAAAAAAATAAAGGGAACACTAAAATAACACATCCTAGATCTGAATGAATGAAATAATCTTATTAAATACTTTTTTCTTTACATAGTTGAATGTGCTGACAACAAAATCACACAAAAATTATCAATGGAAATCAAATGTATCAACCCATAGAGGTCTGGATTTGGAATCACACTCAAAATTAAAGTGGAAAACCACACTACAGGCTGATCCAACTTTGATGTAATGTCCTTAAAACAAGTCAAAATGAGGCTCAGTAGTGTGTGTGGCCTCCACGTGCCTGTATGACCTCCCTACAACGCCTGGGCATGCTCCTGATGAGGTGGCGGATGGTCTCCTGAGGGATCTCCTCCCAGACCTGGACTAAAGCATCCGCCAACTCCTGGACAGTCTGTGGTGCAACGTGGCGTTTGTGGATGGAGCGAGACATGATGTCCCAGATGTGCTCAATTGGATTCAGGTCTGGGGAACGGGCGGGCCAGTCCATAGCATCAATGCCTTCCTCTTGCAGGAACTGCTGACACACTCCAGTCACATGAGGTCTAGCATTGTCTTGCATTAGGAGGAACCCAGGGCCAACCGCTCCAGCATATGGTCTCACAAGGGGTCTGAGGATCTCATCTCGGTACCTAATGGCAGTCAGGCTACCTCTGGCGAGCACATGGAGGGCTGTGCGGCCCCCCAAAGAAATGCCACCCCACACCATGACTGACCCACCGCCAAACCGGTCATGCTAGAGGATGTTGCAGGCAGCAGAACGTTCTCCACGGCGTCTCCAGACTCTGTCACGTCTGTCACATGTGCTCAGTGTGAACCTGCTTGGTTGTTGCCCTCCTACGGCCTCCTCCACGTCTCCTGATGTACTGGCCTGTCTCCTGGTAGCGCCTCCATGCTCTGGACACTACGCTGACAGACACAGCAAACCTTCTTGCCACAGCTCGCATTGATGTGCCATCCTGGATGAGCTGCACTACCTGAGCCACTTGTGTGGGTTGTAGACTCCGTCTCATGCTACCACTAGAGTGAAAGCACCGCCAGCATTCAAAAGTGACCAAAACATCAGCCAGGAAGCATAGGAACTGAGAAGTGGTCTGTGGTCACCACCTGCAGAACCACTCCTTTATTGGGGGTGTCTTGCTAATTGCCTATATTTTCCACCTGTTGTCTATTCCATTTGCACAACAGCATGTGAAATGTATTGTCAATCAGTGTTGCTTCCTAAGTGGACAGTTTGATTTCACAGAAGTGTGATTTACTTGGAGTTAAATTGTGTTGTTTAAGTGTTCCCTTTATTTTTTTGAGCAGTGTATTTCAAGGCCTACCTTCAAACTCAGTTCCTCTGTGCTTGACATCATGGGAAAATCAGCCTAGACCTCAGGAAAAAAATTGTATACCTCCATAAGTCTGGTTCATCTTTGGTAGCAATTTCCAAACGCCTGAAGGTATCATGTTCATCTGTACAAACAATAGTACACAAGTATAAACACCATGGGACCACGCAGCCGTCATACCGCTCAGGAAGGAGACTCGTTCTGTCTCCTAGAGACGAACATACTTTGGTGCGAAAAGTGCAAATCAATCCCAGAACAACAGCAAAGGACCTTGTGAAGATGCTGGAGGAAAAAGGTACAAAGGTATCTATATCCACAGTAAAACGAGTCCTATATCGACATAACCTGAAAGGCCGCTCAGCAAGGAAGAAGCCACTGCTCCAAAACCGCCATAAAAAAGCCAAACTACGGTTTGCAACTGCACATGGGGACAAAGATCGTACTTTTTGGAGAAATGTCCTCTGGTCTGATGAAACAAAAATAGAACTGTTTGGCCATAATGACCATTGTTATGTTTGGAGGAAAAGGGGGAAGGCTTGCAAGCCGAAGAACACCATCCCAACTGTGAAGAACAGGGGTGGCAGCATCATGCTGTGGGGGTGCTTTGCTGAAATAAATCATTCTCTCTACTATTACTCTGACATTTCACATTCTTAAAATAAAGTGGTGATCCTAACTGACCTAAGACAGGGAATTTTTACTACGATTAAATGTCAGAGATTGTGAAAAACTGAGTTTAAATGTATTTGGCTAAGGTGTATGTAAACTACCGACTTCAACTGTACATGCCATTGATCAGAGTGAGAATTAGGATCTGACCAGTGTTGAATTTGCAGTGAGCTCAGACATTATTTGCCTAACCCTAAACAGCTGTTTGTAATAGCAAGTGAAGATAGTAATGATCTGTATAGTGTCTTCACTATACAGAGGCACAGTTTATTCCAGTTCAGAGAATTATGAAGCGCTGTGCATATTGCCGATATAAAGTGCAGTTTGCCAGGACTGCAGAGACAGTAACTGTGGTATTACCAGTTTCAAGTAGGGCTGCTTTTTAGGCATTAGGCTAGTTGGAGGTGAAACTATGAGAATCAAGGAAATTGGGAATTTGAGAGCAAAGCTACTATTTATTTCTTAAATTGTAGCGGTAAAACCCGTTTGATTATTCATTATTGTTTGTGTTTATTTTATGAAGTTTATCATATGTTTTATTATCAGTTTTTTATATGCAAGTTTGCATTTGTCAACCAGCCTTTTTAGCTTCAATGATGCCTTTGTGTTTTATGTTCTTTGATAACATTTGAACTCTTTTATTGCCTTGCTTGTTGTTAGTTTCCGTGTTGCTATTTTAAATGCACTTCAAATAAAGTTTGAATTGAAGTTTGATTTGATATTGAATCTCTTAATGATGATTGTATGAATATAGACTTCATTAACTTTATAGTCTTATCATTCTTAAGACATTTTTTAAATGTACTGTATGAACTAGGTTATAGGCCTAAATAAATGTTTGGAGTGATATGAGTACAATAGACAAGGTGTTGGGGGCTATTAGCATGTGTAAAGATCCATGACCTTCCAGAGCTGACTAATCAAGACTGGTCAAGCTCTGTTTTTATTCTGACTTCTCAATACTGAGCTTCTACTTCTTATCATTAAAGATATTCTGACTTACATGTACACACTCGGAAACAGGCCATTTTACGCAGTGATACTTTCTGAGAAGTAACCATTATTTAATATTTTACATCTGGGGTTGCTATACTTAAGCAATAAGGCACGAGGGGGTGTGGTATATGGCCAATATACCACAGCTAAGGGCTGTTCTTAGACGCAATGCAACGTGGAGTGCCTTGATACAGCCCTTAGCCGTGGTATGTTGGCCATATACCACAAACACCCGAGGTGCCTTATTGCTATTATAAACCGGTTACCAACGTAATTAGATGAGTAAAAAATAAATGTTTTGTCATACCTGTGATATAGCACGTCTTTCAGCCTATCAGCATTCAGGGCTCAAACCACCCAGTTTATAAATAACGTTAACCCATTTTATAAGAGATTCACCAGAATTAAAATAGTCCAGGCATTTAGTTATAAATTCTAGTCGTACTTTATCAAAGGCCTTTTCAAAATCTGCTATGAAGACCAGGACTGGTTTCATAGTGTTCTATTGTTTCAAGTAATTGTCTTAAATTATCGCCAATGTATCGTCCATATAAATAACCTGTCTGATCAGGATTAATAATATCCGCTGAAACCTTTTTTTATTCTACGTGCTATGCATTTTGCCAGGATTTTTGCATCACAACATTTGAGTCCAAGGGGCCTCCAGTTTTTTAAGTGGACTGGATCTGTATACTTACCACCTGGGTCCTGTTTCAGTAACATTGAAATCAGACCTTCTTGCTGAGTGTCTGATAGTCTACCATTTTTATAGGAGTGGTTAAAACATGCTAATAGTGAATCTTTTAGTATATCGAAAAAGGTTTGGTATAAATCTACTTGTATGTAACAGTGTTGCTTCCGTCCCTCTCCTTGCCCCAACCTGGGCTTGAACCATGGACCCTCTGAAAACATTAACAACTGCCTCCCATGAAGCATTGTTACTTTTCGCTGCACAAAAGCCACAGCCCTTGCAGAGCAAGGGAAACAACTACTTCAATGTCTCAGGGGGAGTGACGTCACCGATTTGAAACGCTACTAGTGAGCACCGCTAACTAGCTAGCCGTTTAACACCGGTTACACTCACCCGCCTTTGACCTCCTCCTTCTCCACAGCAACCCCAGCAGCTAGGCAGAGCCCAACTGAGTGATCCGGGTCAACAACATCAATGTAACAGTTTTGCTTCCGTCCCACTCTTTGTCCTAACCTGGGCTCGAACCAGGGACCCTCTGAACACATTAACAACTGCCTCCCATGAAGCATCTTTACCTATCGCTCTGCAAGGGAAACAACTACTTCAAGGTCTCAGAGGGAGTGACGTCACCAATTTGAAACGCTACTAGTGAGCACCGCTAACTAACCATTTCACACCAGTTACAATTACTTGATAGAAGTACTCTTCTCGTTATTGTTCCCATGGCATTACAGCACCATTGTAATCCTCAGCTCATGGCACCTCTCTCCTAGTGTTTTATGCTGGCCAGGTTCTGATGTGCTATCTGCAGGCCGGGGAGGGAGGGAGGGAGGGAGAGAGAGAGAGAGGGAGGGAGAGAGAGAGGGAGGGAGGGAGAGAGAGAGAGATGGATCTGATCCACTAGCTCCATTTCATACATTAATAATTCAGAGGCTTTATGATCTTCATTACGGTGAATGGCTATTTCAGAGGGAGGTTATGGTTACTGGTTATCACAGGCCCCTGTCTGCAGTAATAACACAGCTCAGCCTATTGATTAATAACACACAGCTCAGCCTATTGATTACTGGAACAGTCAGGCCTGCCCTCTTCCTGCAGCAGCTGATCAGGGGCTGCTGGTAGTGGTACTGTTAGTGGCCAGTGTGTTATTTGTTGCATGCTGCTGCCGGGTGGCCAGGAGGCAGGTTATACAATTGGTTTGAGCAGCAGGGGAGAGGGGACAGAGACTGAGTCGGGGGCAGTAGTAATGGGTAGTAATACATACTGGACATGGGTCAATGGATATATAGATGGATGTCTAGGTTCTGGGGGAATGGATGTATGGATTTGATGTATGGATTGTATATACAGTATGTCATGTATTTTGTCTGACATAAATCTGAAATCCAATGTTTAATCAGACTATTTTAATAGAACATCTCCATGTGTTGTCTAGTGAACATTATGAGAAAGGGGAAGGTTCTTGGGTTGTGTCTAGAATTACTGTTAGTGAAAACGATAATGAAAGTGCATACCAATCACATAAACGCAGCCAGTTATGAAAATGTCCTTTTATGGCCCTTTTTTAAATTTACTACGGCCCCTAATGTAAAGTTTGCTTCCACTTGATAGGAAGTCACTAGTAAACAACAATCATTTAATAGGCCTATGAAAGAGAGACCCACTTCCATAATGTGCACTGTAAAAAATATATATATTTCATTCAACATACAATTGTAAGGCAACCAGCTGCAATAGGATTGTGAATTTGCTCAACAAAAAGGTTGTTAAGCAAACTCAGAACAAAAAGTTTGTGTGTGATTTTTGTTGTTGTTGATTAAACTCACAATCCTATTGCAGCTGGTTGCCTTACAATTGTACATTGAATCAAAGTATTTTTAGTTGTTTTACAGCGTGTGGGAGCTCTTGGGAAAGCTCTGGATGTTCTTTGATGTTCGGGGCTTCTGTTTCGTCATCACATTCTGTAGGAGTTAATTATAGCCTCTACGCTGTGCTGAAAGCTGGATCACTGGCACTAAAAGTACGGATCTCTGATGAATGGGGCTACAAAGTTTCTGATAAATTGGGCTAACGCATTCTGGATAGGAAACTGACATGTGAGGACAGGTTGTACTCTGAATGATGTCCTTTTATTGTGGTTAATCAGGACCCAATTCATGGCCACCGGAATTGTGTGGGTGTGTGTGTGTGTGTGTGTGTGCGTGAACGTGCGTGCGTGAATGAATGCGCGTGCGTGCGTGAATGTGCATGTGTGAGTTTGTATGTGTGTGCATGTATCTGTATGGCTGCTCCAGTAGTTCCCTAGCAGGTGTGAGAGCCACTCCGACAGCTGCATCGCCACAAACAGCATGTTCCTGGATGACCAATATTCCAATACAACCTGCTTTATCGGCTACAAAATGTTTCCTAATGTAATACTGTAGAAAGGACTCCTACACTGTGCTTAGAGAAGCAATTATAGCTCACCTTGCTGAAAATCTAATTTAAATGTTTAAACTTGCAGATGTTCTGACAGCTGTTCAAGTGGTATTTTGGGTAAAACTCGTTTTTACTTAGCGTTTGGTCTAAATCAGTGAGGACCATGCTAATGGATTCTCAGAGCACCTTGATAATAATACAAGGTTACACACATTAACATCTTTATATAAGTAGTGTAGGGCCTGGAGTGCTGCTCTGGCCTTCAGTCTCTCTCTATCTGGCTAGAATCTATAGGGTTACTGCTATGGTCCTCTGTAGCTCAGCTGGTAGAGCACGGCGCTTGTAACGCCAAGGTAGTGGGTTCGATCCCCGGTTCGATCCCCGGGACCACCCATACACAAAAATGTATGCACGCATGACTGTAAGTCGCTTTGGATAAAAGCGTCTGCTAAATGGCATATTATTATTATTATTATTATATGATGACCCTACCATCAGGACACTCTCAAGGGGTCGTTGAGAGGTGGATTTAACTAAGAAGTGGTTGAGATGGAATTATGTGGCATAGAAAGAACAATGTTTGTTCATGTACTGAAGGAATTAAATGGAATGTTTTTGTCTTTTGATGAGGTCTAAGAGTTTCATGGATATTTCTTTATATATCTATTACGTCTCCATTAAAAAGTATATTTTGTATCCCTGACTGATCTGTTCCACATATCCACTGTGTCACTCTGAGGAGAACTGGAGTGTGTTATAATGTGCGTCTAGCTCATGGTGGTAATTTGTCGTAATAACTGTGACGCCCTCTGACAGTCTATTAGCATTGTACTGAGCACACAGCACTATGCAGCACTACACACTGCTGCCCTTAAGGACTAGCAGCTGGAAGCAGGGCTCAGTAAACCACAGCACCGTGAGCAGGGTTGTACTCACAATAAGGAGAGTCGACTATCACGCCTGATCACTTATCAGCATTAGGATCTCCTTCGTCTAGTCATGGCTGGTGGTGTTTATATTCCCACCCAGGGAAGAGTGTATGTTGTATTATGTCTAAACGTGCCTACAGCAGGGGTGGGGAAACTACGGCCCGCGGGCCAAATACGGCACTCGAGACCATTCAATCCGGCCCGTGGGAGGTTTGAGTATTTGTTTTTATATATACACTGAGTATAAAAATATTAAGAACACCTGCTCTTTCCATGACATAGACTGATCAGGTGAATCCAGGTGAATGCTATGACCCCTTATTGATTCACTTGTTAAATCCACTTCAATCCGTGTAGATGAAGGGGAGGAGACAGGTTAAAGAAGGATTTTTAATCCTTGAGACAATTGAGACATGCATTGCGTACGTGTGCCATTCAGAGGGTGAATGGGAAAGACAAAATATTTAAGTGACTTTGAACGGGGTATGGTAGTCCTGGGGGAGGGAATTATTATTATTATGTGTTTAAAAAAACAAACCAGGCCACTCTTAAATGTCTAAACCTAGATAGAAAGTATGTCGAAATTACAGTTGAAGTCTGAAGTTTACATACACCTTAGCCAAATACATTTAAACTCAGTTTTTCACAATTCCTGACATTTAATCCTAGTAAACATTCCCTGTCTTAGGTCAATTAGGATCACCACTTTATTTTAAGAATGTGAAATGTCTGAATAATAGTAGAGAGAATGATTTATTTCAGCTTTTATTTATTTCATCACATTCCCAGTGGGTCAGAAGTTTCCATACACTCAATTAGTATTTGGTAGCATTGCCTTTCAATTGTTTAACTTGGGTCAAACGTTTCGGGTAGCCTTCCACAAGCTTCCCACAATGAGTTGGGGGAATTTTGGCCCATTCCTCCTGACAGAGCTGGTGTAACTGAGTCAGGTTTGTAGGCCTCCTTGCTCGCACACACTTTTTCAGTTCTGCCCACACATTTTTTCTATAGGGTTGAGGTCAGGGCTTTGTGATGGCCACTCCAACACCTTGACTTTGTTGTCCTTAAGCAGTGGCTTCTTCCTTACTGAGTGGCCTTTCAGGTTATGTCGATATAGGACTTGTTTTACTGTGGATATAGATACTTCTGTACCTGTTTCCTCCAGCAACTTCACAAGGTCCTTTGCTGTTGTTCTGGGATTGATTAGTACTTTTCGCACTAAAGTACGCTCATCTCGAGGAGACAGAACGCGTCTCCTTCCTGAGCGGTATGACGGCTGCGTGGTCCCATGGTGTTTATACTTGCGTACTATTGTTTGTACAGATGAATGTGGTACCTTCAGGCGTTTGGAAATTGCTCCCAAGGATGAACCAGACTTGTGGAGGTCTACAATTTTTTTTCTGGCGTCTTTGCTGATTTATTTTGATTTTCCCATGATGTCAAGCAAAGAGGCATTGAGTTTGAAAGTAGGCCTTGAAATACATCCACGGGTACATCTCCAATTGACTCAAATGATGTCAATTAGCCTATCAGAAGCTTCTAAAGCCATGATGTCATTTTCTGGAATTTTCCAAGCTGTTTCAAGGCACAGTCAACTTCTGACCCACTGGAATTGTGATACAGTGAATTATAAGTGAAATACTCTGTCTGTAAACAATTGTTGGAAAAGTTACATGTGTCATGCACAATGTAGATGTCCTAACCGACTTGCTAAAACTTTGTTAACAAGAAATTTGTGGAGTGGTTGAAAAATTAGTTTTAATGACTCCAACCTAAGTGTATGTAAACTTCCGACTTCAACTGTATAATGGACCTACAGTGGGAAGAACAAGTATTTGATACACTGCCGAGG
Organism: Coregonus clupeaformis; assembly: GCF_020615455.1. NCBI lineage: Eukaryota > Metazoa > Chordata > Actinopteri > Salmoniformes > Salmonidae > Coregonus > Coregonus clupeaformis. Next base: position 32,589,567 of record NC_059221.1, on the reverse strand, counting down.
TCTGTAATTTTTATCATAGGTACACTTCAACTGTGAGAGACGGAATCTAAAACAAAAATCCAGAAAATCACATTGTATGATTTTTAAGTAATTAATTTGCATTTTATTGCATGACATAAGTATTTGATCACCTACCAATCAGTAAGAATTCCGGCTCTCACAGACCTGTTCGTTTTTCTTTAAGAAGCCCTCCTGTTCTCCACTCATTACCTGTATTAACTGCACCTGTTTGAACTCGTTACCTGTATAAAAGACACCTGTCCACACACTCAATCAAACAGACTCCAACCTCTCCACAATGGCCAAGACCAGAGAGCTGTGTAAGGACATCAGGGATAAAATTGTAGACCTGCACAAGGCTGGGATGGGCTACAGGGCAATAGGCAAGCAGCTTGGTGAGAAGGCAACAACTGTTGGTGCAATTATTAGAAAATGGAAGAAGTTCAAGATGACGGTCAATCATCCTCGGTCTGGGGCTCCATGCAAGATCTCACCTCGTGGGGCATCAATGATCATGAGGAAGGTGAGGGATCAGCGCAGAACTACACGGCAGGACCTGGTCAATGACCTGAAGAGAGCTGGGACCACAGTCTCAAAGAAAACCATTAGTAACACACTACGCCGTCATGGATTAAAATCCTGCAGCGCACGCAAGGTCTCCCTGCTCAAGCCAGCACATGTCCAGGCCCATCTGAAGTTTGCCAATGACCATCTGGATGATCCAGAGGAGGAATGGGAGAAGGTCATGTGGTCTGATGAGACAAAAATATAGCTTTTTGGTCTAAACTCCACTCGCCGTGTTTAGAGGAAGAAGAAGGATGAGTACAACCCCAAGAACACCATCCCAACTGTGAAGCATGGAGGTGGAAACATCATTCTTTGGGGATGCTTTTCTGCAAAGGGGACAGGACGACTGCACCGTATTGAGGGGAGGATGGATGGGGCCATGTATCGCGAGATCTTGGCCAACAACGTCCTTACCTCAGTAAGAGCATTGAAGATGGGTCGTGGCTGGGTCTTCCAGCATGACACCGACCCGAAAGAAGCATCTCAAGGTCCTGGAGTGGCCTAGCCAGTCTCCAGACCTGAACCCAATAGAAAATCTTTGGAGGGAGCTGAAAGTCTGTATTGCCCAGTGACAGCCCCGAAACCTGAAGGATCTGGAGAAGGTCTGTATGGAGGAGTGGGCCAAAATCCCTGCTGCAGTGTGTGCAAACCTGGTCAAGACCTACAGGAAAAGTATGATCGCTGTAATTGCAAACAAAGGTTTCTGTACCAAATATTAAGTTCTGCTTTTCTGATGTATCAAATACTTATGTCATGCAATAAAATGCAAATTAATTACTTAAAAATCATACAATGTGATTTTCTGGACTTTTGTTTTAGATTCCGTCTCTCACAGTTGAAGTGTACCTATGATAAAAATTACAGACCTCTACATGCTTTGTAAGTAGGAAAACCTGCAAAATCGGCAGTGTATCAAATACTTGTTATCCCCACTGTATATAGTTTCAAATAACTGCCCTTTTTCTGCCTCGCAAGTTGATTTTGACCAACAAATTGGTCCCCAAAAATTATTTGCTGCCCTCGAGCCAAAAAATCCCGATGTGGCCCTCGAGCCAAAAAGTTTGCCAACCCCTGATGTACAGCCTCTAAGGATAATGTAATAGAGGGTATATAATGGAACCTGAGGGAGGAATACAGACATGCTAAGCAGTATATTGTAAGGAGTGTTTTGAAATGTTTTCTATATGGTACGGTGAAGATGGGTTATTAACTTGAGGCGAAGGGAGGGTTGAAGGGTGTAATAGCTGTAAATGTGTCCTTTTCATGGTGATGAAAATAAGCACAGATGCCTATTGACGTTTCTCAGTTGTAACATCCTGAGATGTGATCAGGTGTGACATCAATCTTGTTTTCCAAAGGCCCAGGATGAAACGCACACATATCCTCATGGAAGCATGCATGCACACTGTGACGGCCCTGAATATTTCTGAACCGTCTCAGTGCTTCTCCTTCTAATAGGGCGCTTCCCCTTTAATTCCTCATTAAATAGCCAGCATCAGCTGCGCAAAAGAAAAAGTTGTGATTGAGACATGAATGAGGATGTGTACTACCTTCAGTTGATGAAGCTTCGCCATGACGTTTGTTTTGTTGCCTTACAGTGGGTTTTGTAGCCTTAAAGCGAGTTTACCCAGGATTGGATCCACTCTGTGCGTCTGTGGACTACAACTCTCCGTTGGTTTTCGTGGCATTTTCTCCCCTGGTTAACACTGTAGACCACTTGCAGACAGCGCTCTCTAATTGTGTTAAAATGTTGGATGATGTGTCTGTTGACATGGCCTCCATTAGGCACAACTCCTTGCATAAAGCTTCTCTTGTGTCCACTTCTGTTCAGACCACTGAGGGCCAAGCGGGCACCTCAGAACAGCCAAGACAAGGCCATGCTGCAGCCACCCCTTGCAGGATGCAATCCACCATGCATCCTGGTGTTCATTTTCATGGTCCCATAACTCCCTCACCCTCTACTTCATCAATCCCTCCTAGCTCTTTTGTTCATGGTGATTTGAGTAGACGTCATGTGGGAGCGATGCCCATTAAATTGCAATTTCCCACCTTTGGGAAAAAGGATGACAGTCCTGATCCGCTAATGTATCTGGAAAGATGTCATGACTTTCTTGCCCTCAATCCCCTGGCTGACGAAGAACTCCTTGCCACATTGAGGAATGTGTTGCATGGGACAGCTCGAGACTGGTGGGATGTGGCACGTCTCACCACTACCTCCTGGGCTGACTTTGAGGCCAAGTTTTCCTCTGCATTTCTGTCTGAGGACTACACAGATGAGCTGGCAGACAGAGTCAGGAATCGAGTGCAAAGGGAGAATGAGAATATCCGTGACTTTGCATACGGTTACCACTCCCTGTGCAGAAGGTGGAAACCTGGCATTGAGGAGGAAGAGGTCATTAAGTTGATCTTGAAGAACATCAACCCACTACTAGCCAGTCAACTCAGAGAAAGAGTCACCACTGTCGATGGACTGGTTCGCCTGGGACAGCAGTTCGAGAAGGACAGAGAATGCCAACAGCAATATGAACAGAGAAAGAAACAGACACCCAAACAGTTACCCAAGCCAGATCATCAACCACAGCCAGAGTCTCCAGCCAAGACCCCTCCCATGTTCTGTTGGAGATGTAGCCAAAAGGGACATTCTTCAGCTACATGTCCAAGACCGTATCAAGTAAACCCTTCCAGAAACCACAAATCACAACAGGCCAACACACCTAACACACTTCGCAGGAACGACCATCCTACTCTGGGTGCTTTGACCAGAGCTGAAACCTCAAGAGTCACTGCCTACGCCCCCCCGCCGACATCCCCTTCCTTTCAGTTAATACCACACCAGCTGGTGTTACCCCTGTCCATAGGCCCATGGACAGGAAGAGCCATCCTGGACACCGGGTCATCCTACACACTGCTCAATGAGAAACTGTGGAAGGAGGTTCAAGGTCCAAAATACAACTTGAAGCCGTGGACAGAAGGTCCACTGTATCTGGCTGACGGTGAGGCTAAACGACCACTTGGATGGAGTGAGGTGGAGTTCCGCCTGTGTAACCGCTCCTATATGATTCCTTCGGTTATCCTACAAACCAAGAACCTTGCTTTTCCTGTCGTGTTGGGAATTGATTTTATGTACTTCAGCGGTGTCCAGATTGATATCGCACACAATTGCTACTGGTTTCCAAACAATCCGAGCAAGAAGCATTTCTTCCAATCAGAAGTTACAAAGTTACATGATTGGGGTCCAAATGTGGCAGTCTTCTCTGCCGTTGCTACGGTACCACTAACCCTGGGTAATCCTTCTGATGATCTCCTTTTACAGGCTGTAAGAAGAGCTCAGCTGGAACAGCCAGAGGAGTTAAGGCTGTTGGAACAGCTGCAGAATAATGCTGATGTGTGTACTTCAAAGCTAGGACGCACCGGACTCCTGAAGCACAAAATATTCCTTACACAGGAAATGCCGATCAAGCAAAAGCCATATCGTTTGTCCCCAGCGAAGCTAATCATCCAAAAGGGACTCATTAATGATATGTTGACACAAGATATAATAGAACGTTCCTCCTCTCCCTGGGCTGCTCCTGTTGTCCTCATTCCAAAAAAGACCGGTGGTCTTAGATTTTGTGTGGACTATAGGAAGACCAACAATGTTTCCCAGACTGATGCCTATCCTCTTCCCACCATCCACGAGATCCTGGAGTCATTGTCTGGCGCTGTTGTGTTCACTACCCTTGACCTCAATAGTGGCTATTGGCAGGTTGAGATGGACCAGGAAAGCAAGGACAAGACTGCTTTTGTCTGTGCTGAGGGCTTGTTTTCCTTTAAGGTGATGCCTTTTGGATTAAAGAATGCACCTGCCACTTTCCAAAGACTCATGGAGATTGCGTTAGGTGAGCTCAAAGGGAAGATATGTTTCGTCTACCTGGACGATATAATTATCTACTCCCAGAACAGAGAGCGACACTTTCAAGACCTTCAAGCAGTGTTGGACAAGCTAAGAGAAGCTGGTCTGACAGTGAACATGAAGAAGAGCAACTTCTGCCAAACCTCCCTGAAGTTCCTTGGCCATATTGTGTCTTGTGATGGTATTCATGTGGATCCTGAAAAGACCAAGGCTGTACAAGACTTTCCTGTGCCAACCACACTCAAGGCCCTTCAACGGTTCCTTGGGATGGCTGGATGGTACCATCGGTTTGTGTGGAACTTCTCCCAGGTGGCAGAACCCCTCAACGGGTTGAAGCGAAAAGGAGCGAAATTCCGATGGACGGCAGAGTGCCAGAACTCCTTTGAAACCCTGAAACGACACCTCGTCACACCTCCCATTTTGGGTTATCCCAACTTTGATTTCCCTTTTGTTGTTTACACTGATGCAAGTGATGTTGGACTTGGTGCTGTCCTAGTCCAACAGACTGGACTTGGTACTGAAGAAGTGCTAGCGTTCCGCCAGTCGGACATTGAATGGAGCAGAACGGAACTACTCCACAACCGAGCAAGAGTGCCTTGCAGTTGTCTGGGCTTTGGAAAAGTGGAGGTACTACCTGGAGGGAAGACACTTCACTGTGGTCACTGACCATTCCTCCCTGGTGTGGGTGTTCAAGACCAACAAACCAAGCACCAGGCTCATCAGATGGGCTCTACGGTTGCAAGAGTTCACCTTTGCAGTAGAATACAGGAAAGGAAAATACAACACTGTTCCAGATGCCTTATCCAGAGCTCCTGCTTGTGGTAATGGTGGCCCTCATCTTACATGTGCTACTGTCCTGTCTAGCAGTCGAGACTCACCCAAAACTGACTTTCCCATCTCTGATGAGGTCATTTGGAAAGCCCAACAGGAGGATCCAGAAGTACAGGCTTTGTACCAGACTATCCTGGAAGATGGAGAAAAGATGGTCAACCCTACCACAAAGCTGACCATCATTGAAGACAAAGTCTACCGAGTTGTACAACTACCTCACAGAACACTCTACCAAATGTACATACCTGAAACTCTACGCCTTCAACTGCTTCAACATTTCCATGAAGACCCATTAGCTGGTCATTTGGGCAGGTTCAAAACCTACAAACGTTTGCAAGCATTACTGTACTGGCCACATCTGAGCATGGATGTGAAGTCACATATCCGAAACTGTCAGGTTTGTCAAATGTACAAACCAGAAGGTAGAAAACCTGGTGGCAAGTTGCAGCAAACTGTGGTTACCCGACCTTGGGAAATGTTAGGAGTGGATTTGATGGGTCCATTTCCTAGAAGCTCCAATCAGAATGTGTACATGCTTGTTTTTGTTGATTACTATTCCAAGTGGGTTGAGCTCTTTGCCCTGCGTCAGGCCACAGCGAGGACCGTCTCTAACATCCTTACGAAAGAGATCTTGACTCGCTGGGGAGTGCCTGATTACATCCTGTCTGATCGAGGTTCCCAATTTGTCTCTGATCTCTTTGGAGAGACCTGCCAAAGATGGAACCTGAGACAGAAGTTGACCACAGCCTATCACCCACAGACCAACCTCACTGAGAGAGTAAATCGAACCTTGAAGACAATGGTTGCTTCCTATGTAGGGACCCAGCACAAACACTGGGACAAGCACCTTCACGAGTTTCGATTTGCCCTGAATTCTGCTGTGCAAGAGTCCACTGGAGTCACACCTGCAGAGCTGAACTTAAGTCGTCTCCTCCGAGGACCCTTGGATATGGTGCTACAGCCCCAGCAGCTTACTCCAGACGCTGCTTGCTATGACCAGGTAGTCCATCTCCACGACTTGAGAGCTCTTGTCTCAAGGAACATGATCCAGGCTCGACTCAAGCAGAAGAGAAATTATGATAAGAACAGACGAGACATGCAGTTCCAGCTTCGTGATCGGGTGTGGCTTCGCTCTCATCCTTACTCGAAAGCTGAACAATTCTTCTCGGCCAAGCTCGCTCCTAAATGGCAAGGACCATATAGGATTGTGGAGCAGATGGGCCCTGTGAACTACCGAGTGGTGAAAGAGGACACAGGTGAAGATATGCGCGTTGTCCATGTCTCACGCCTTAAGGCCTGTTACCCCTCGGCTGAGGAATTGGAGGAGATTGAGCGCCGCAAGGTCCTGGAGATCTTTGAAGAGGAAAGTAAGGAGACTTTTCTCGGATTCCCAGACCCAGAAGTCTCACGGCTTAATGCCTGTGACCCCTCAGCTGAGGAGCGTGAGCGCCAAAAAGTAATGAATATTTTTGTAGAGGAAAGTGATGAGGAGACCTTTCTCGGTTTCCCCGACCAAGATCTGCCTTCCCGGGCAATGGTCGGCTTTTTTCCGGGGAGGGGGTGTGTGACGGCCCTGAATATTTCTGAACCGTCTCAGTGCTTCTCCTTCTAATAGGGCGCTTCCCCTTTAATTCCTCATTAAATAGCCAGCATCAGCTGCGCAAAAGAAAAAGTTGTGATTGAGACATGAATGAGGATGTGTACTACCTTCAGTTGATGAAGCTTCGCCATGACGTTTGTTTTGTTGCCTTACAGTGGGTTTTGTAGCCTTAAAGCGAGTTTACCCAGGATTGGATCCACTCTGTGCGTCTGTGGACTACAACTCTCCGTTGGTTTTCGTGGCCTTTTCTCCGCTGGGGAGCTGTTGGCGGATTGTCTGACTGACCGACTGACTACAACTTTTTGTACACGGTATTTCATTTGTTTGGGGTGATGTATACTGTGATTTATGTAGTTGTGAGGACGTATTATTCTTTGGGTAGTCTTTGATACGCTTTATAGTTGTGTTACAAAATAAGTGTTATTTTGAGTGTATGAATATACTGGGTTTATGCTACGGACAAACGCTTTGCGGGACTAAGGTCACTTGAGTCACTGAACTTATTTACCGGGCTGGACTCTTTTTATGCCCGAGGTACAGGACATTTCTAAATGAACATAAGTGCATTGATTTGTTATATTGTTGTGTGTGGGTGTGTGTGATCATTTATGTTGTTAATACAACCACGCAAAAGAATACACTTGTTTGAAGTTCTTTCCAAGGTTTTAAGGGGTTTATGAAAAGTATATTTCCATCTTGACTTTTACATAAGTCCTTTGTATTGGTGTGACTTGACGGACCAGATGGGACTCATTCCCTCCCAAACTAAAAGGAGAAACCCATACTTTCTCTGGTAGGCACAACCTACCTGGCACCCCTATAAATAACCTCAAGTCAAAACCGTTACAACACACATACATACAGTGGGGGAAAAAAGTATTTAGTCAGCCACCAATTGTGCAAGTTTTCCCACTTAAAAAGATGAGAGAGACCTGTAATTTTCATCATAGGTACACGTCAACTATGACAGACAAAATGAGAAAAGAAAATCCAGAAAATCACATTGTAGGATTTTTAATGAATTTATTTGCAAATTATGGTGGAAAAAAAAGTATTTGGTCAATAACAAAAGTTTCTGAAGACTTTGTTAAATACCCTTTGTTGGCAATGACACAGGTCAAACGTTTTCTGTAAGTCTTCACAAGGTTTCCACACACTGTTGCTGGTATTTTGGCCCATACCTCCATGCAGATCTCCTCTAGAGCAGTGATGTTTTGGGGCTGTCGCTGGGCAACACAGACTTTCAACTCCCTCCAAAGATTTTCTATGGGGTTGAGATCTGGAGACTGGCTAGGCCACTCCAGGACCTTGAAATGCTTCTTACGAAGCCACTCCTTCGTTGCCCGGGCGGTGTGTTTGGGATCATTGTCATGCTGAAAGACCCAGCCACGTTTCATCTTCAATGCCCTTGCTGATGGAAGGAGGTTTTCACTCAAAATCTCACGATACATGGCCCCATTCATTCTTTCCTTTACACGGATCAGTCGTCCTGGTCCCTTTGCAGAAAAACAGCCCCAAAGCATGATGTTTCCACCCCAATGCTTCACAGTAGGTATGGTGTTCTTTGGATGCAACTCAGCATTCTTTGTCCTCCAAACACAACGAGTTGAGTTTTTACCAAAAAGTTCTATTTTGGTTTCATCTGATCATTTGACATTCTCCCAATCCTCTTCTGGATCATCCAAATGCACTCTAGCAAACTTCAGACGGGCCTGGACATGTACTGGCTTAAGCAGGGGGACACGTCTGGCACTGCAGGATTTGAGTCCCTGGCGGCGTAGTGTGTTACTGATGGTAGGTTTTGTTACTTTGGTCCCAGCTCTCTGCAGGTCATTCACTAGGTCCCCCCGTGTGGTTCTGGGATTTTTGCTCACCGTTCTTGTGATCATTTTGACCCCACGGGGTGAGATCTTGCGTGGAGCCCCAGATCGAGGGAGATTATCAGTGGTCCTGTATGTCTTCCATATCCTAATAATTGCTACCACAGTAGATTTCTTCAAACCAAGCTGCTTACCTATTGCAGATTCAGTCTTCCCCAGCGTGGTGCAGGTCTACAATTTTGTTTCTGGTGTCCTTTGACAGCTCTTTGGTCTTGGCCATAGTGGAGTTTGGAGTGTGACTGTTTGAGGTTGTGGACAGGTGTCTTTTATACTGATAACAAGTTCAAACAGGTGCCATTAATACAGGTAACGAGTGGAGGACAGAGGAGCCTCTTAAAGAAGAAGTTACAGGTCTGTGAGAGACAGAAATCTTGCTTGTTTGTAGGTGACCAAATACTTATTTTCCACCATAATTTGCAAATAAATTAATTAAAAATCCTACAATGTGATTTTCTGAATTTTTTTTCCTCAATTTGTCTGTCATAGTTGACGTGTACCTATGATGAAAATTACAGGCCTCTCTCATCTTTTTAAGTGGGAGAACTTACACAATTGGTGGCTGACTAAATACTTTTTTCCCCCACTGTACATACAGTACATACAGTACCAGTCAAAAGTATGGACACACCTACTCATTCAAGGATTTTTCTTTATTTTTACTATTTTCTACATTGTAGAATAATAGTGAAGACATCAACACTATGAAATAACACATATGGAATCATGTAGTAACCAATTTTTTTTTTTTTTTATCTAAATATATGTTATATTTGAGATTCTTCAAAGTAGCCACCCTTCGCCTTGATGACAGCTTTGCACACTCTTGGCATTCTCTCAACCAGCTTCACCTGGAATGCTTTTCCAACAGTCTTGAAAGAGTTCCCACATATGCTGAGCACTTGTTGGCTGCTTTTCCTTCACTCTGCGGTCCAACTCATCCCAAACCATCTTAGTTGGGTTGAGGTCGGGTGATTGTGGAGGCCAGGTCATCTGATGCAGCACTCCATCACTCTCCTCGGTCAAATAGCCCTTACACAGCCTGGAGGTGTGTTTTGTGTCATTGTCATGTTGAAAGACAAATGATAGTCCCACTAAGCCCAAACCAGATGGTGTGGCGTATCGCTGCAGCATGCTGTGGTAGCCATGTTGGTTAAGTGTGCCTTGAATTCTAAATAAATCACCAACAGTGTCACCAGCAAAGCACCCCCACACCATCACACCACCTCCATGCTTCACGGTGGGAACCACACATGCGGAGATCATCCTACTCTGCGTCTCACAAAGACACGGTGGTTGGAACCAAAAAACTCAAATTTGGACTCATCAGACCAAAGGACAGATTTCCACCGGTCTAATGTCCATTGCTCGTGTTTCTTGGCCCAAGCAAGTCTCTTCTTATTGGTGTCCTTTTTTTGCAGCAATTCGACCATGAAGGCCTGATTCACGCAGTCTCGTCTGAGCTGTTGATGTTGAGATGGGTCTGTTATTTGAACTCCGCGAAGCATTTATTTGGGCTGCAATTTCTGAGGCTGGTAACGCTAATGAACTTATCCTCTGCTGCAGAGGTAACTCTGGGTCTTCCTTTCCTTTCCTGTGACAGGTCTCATGAGAGCCTGTTTCATCATAGCGCTTGATGGTTTTTGCAACTGCACTTGAAGAAACTTTCAAAGTTCTTGAAATGTTCCACATTGACTGACCTTCATGTCTTAATGTAATGATGGACTGTCATTTCTCTTTGCTTAATAGAGCTGTTCTTGCCATAATATGGACTTGGTCTTTTACCAAATAGGGCTATCTTCTGTATACCACCCCTACTCTGTCACAACACAACTGATTGGCTGAAACGCATTAAGATGGAAAGAAATTCCCCAAATTAACTTTTAACAAGGCACACCTGTTAATTGAAATGCATTCCAGGTTGCTACCTCATGAAGCTGGTTGAGAGAATGCCAAGAGTGTGCAAAGCTGTCAAGGCAAAGGGTGGCTACTTTGAAGAATCTCAAATATAAAATATATTTTGATTTGTTTAACACTTTTTTTGGTTACTACATGATTCCATATGTGTTATTTCATAGTTTTGATGTCTTCACTATCAATATAGAAAATAGCAAAAAATAAAGAAAAACCCTGGAATGAGTAGGTGTGTCCAAAATTTTGACTGGTTCTGTACATACAGTTGAAGTCGGAAGTTTACATACAGTGAGGGAAAAAAGTATTTGATCCCCTGCTGATTTTGTACGTTTGCCCACTGACAAAGACATGATCAGTCTATAATTTTAATGGTAGGTTTATTTGAACAGTGAGAGACAGAATAACAACAAAAAAATCCAGAAAAACGCATGTCAATAATGTTATAAATTGATTTGCATTTTAATGAGGGAAATAAGTATTTGACCCCTCTGCAAAACATGACTTAGTACTTGGTGGCAAAACCCTTGTTGGCAATCACAGAGGTCAGACGTTTCTTGTAGTTGGCCACCAGGTTTGCACACATCTCAGGAGGGATTTTGTCCCACTCCTCTTTGCAGATCTTCTCCAAGTCATTAAGGTTTCGAGGATGACGTTTGGCAACTCAAACCTTCAGCTCCCTCCACAGATTTTCTATGGGATTAAGGTCTGGAGACTGGCTAGGCCACTCCAGGACCTTAATGTGCTTCTTCTTGAGCCACTCCTTTGTTGCCTTGGCCGTGTGTTTTGGGTCATTGTCATGCTGGAATACCCATCCACGACCCATTTTCAATGCCCTGGCTGAGGGAAGGAGGTTCTCACCCAAGATTTGACGGGGCCCATGTCCCCTTAGCAGAAAAACACCCCCAAAGCATAATGTTTCCACCTCCATGTTTGACGGTGGGGATGGTGTTCTTGGGGTCATAGGCAGCATTCCTCCTCCTCCAAACACGCCGAGTTGAGTTGATGCCAAAGAGCTCGATTTTGGTCTCATCTGACCACAACACTTTCACCCAGTTCTCCTCTGAATCATTCAGATGTTCATTGGCAAACTTCAGACGGGCCTTTATATCAGACGGGCCTGTATATGAAGATTTCAGTCCTTCACGGCGTAGTGTGTTACCAATTGTTTTCTTGGTGACTATGGTCCCAGCTGCCTTGTGATCATTGACAACATCCTCCCGTATAGTTCTGGCCTGATTCCTTGCCGTTCTCATGATCATTGCAACTCCATGAGGTGAGATCTTGCATGGAGCCCCAGGCCGAGGGAGATTGACAGTTATTTTGTGTTTCTTCCATTTGAGAATAATCGCACCAACTGTTGTCACCTTCTCACCAAGCTGCTTGGCGATGGTCTTGTAGCCCATTCCAGCCTTGTGTAGGTCTACAATCTTGTCCCTGACATCCTTGGAGATCTCTTTGGTCTTGGCCATGGTGGAGAGTTTGGAATCTGATTGATTGATTGCTTCTGTGGACAGGTGTCTTTTATACAGGTAACAAGCTGAGATTAGGAGCACTCCCTTTAAGAGTGTGCTCCTAATCTCAGCTCGTTACCTGTATAAAAGACACCCGGGAGCCAGAAATCTTTCTGATTGAGAGGGGGTCAAATACTTAGTGCAAATCAATTTATAACATTTTTGACATGCGTTTTTCTGGATTTTTTTGTTGTTATTCTGTCTCTCACTGTTCAAATAAACCTACCATTAAAATTATAGACTGATCATTTCTTTGTCAGTGGACAAACGTACAAAATCAGCAGGGGATCAAATACTTTTTTCCCTCACTGTACATACAGTGGGGAGAACAAGTATTTGATACACTGCCGATTTTGCAGGTTTTCCTACTTACAAAGCATGTAGAGGTCTGTAATTTTTATCATAGGTACACTTCAACTGTGAGAGACGGGATCTAAAACAAAAATCCAGAAAATCACATTGTATGATTTTTAAGTAATTCATTTGCATTTTATTGCATTACATAAGTATTTGATACATCAGAAAAGCAGAACTTAATATTTGGTAGAGAAACCTTTGTTTGCAATTACAGAGATCATACGTTTACTGTAGGTCTTGACCAGGTTTGCACACACTGCAACAGGGATTTTGGCCCACTCCTCCATACAGACCTTCTCCAGATCCTTCAGGTTTCGGGGCTGTCGCTGGGCAATACGGATTTTCAGCTCCCTCGAAAGATTTTCTATTGGGTTCAGGTCTGGAGACTGGCTAGGCCACTCCAGGACCTTGAGATGCTTCTTACGGAGCCACTCCTTAGTTGCCCTGGCTGTGTGTTTCGGGTCGTTGTCATGCTGGAAGACCCAGCCACGACCCATCTTCAATGCTCTTACTGAGGGAAGGAGGTTGTTGGCCAATATCTCGCGATACATGGCCCCATCCATCCTCCCCTCAATACGGTGCAGTCGTCCTGTCCCCTTTGCAGAAAAGCATCCCCAAAGAATGATGTTTCCACCTCCATGCTTCACGGTTGGGATGGTGTTCTTGGGGTTGTACTCATCCTTTTTCTTCCTCCAAACACGGCGAATGGAGTTTAGACCAAAAAGCTCTATTTTTGTCTCATCAGATCACATGACCTTCTCCCATTCCTCCTCTGGATCATCCAGATGGTCATTGGCAAACTTCAGACAGGCCTGGACATGCTCTGGCTTGAGCAGGGGGACCTTGCGTGCGCTGCAGGATTTGCATCCATTACGGCGTGGTGTGTTACTAATGGTTTTCTTTGAGACTGTGGTCCCAGCTCTCTTCAGGTCATTGACCAGGTCCTGCCGTGTAGTTCTGGGCTGATCCCTCACCTTCCTCATGATCATTGATGCCCCACGAGGTGAGATCTTGCATGGAGCCCCAGACCGAGGGTGATTGACCGTCATCTTGAACTTCTTCCATTTTCTAATAATTGCGCCAACAGTTGTTGCCTTCTCACCAAGCTGCTTGCTTATTGTCTTGTAGCCCATCCCAGCCTTGTGCAGGTCTACAATTGTATCCCTGATGTCCTTACACAGCTCTCTGGTCTTGGCCATTGTGGAGAGGTTGGAGTCTGTTTGATTGAGTGTGTGGACAGGTGTCTTTTATACAGGTAACAAGTTCAAACAGGTGCAGTTAATACAGGTAATGAGTGGAGAACAGGAGGGCTTCTTAAAGATAAACTAACAGGTCTGTGAAAGCCGGAATTCTTACTGGTTGGTAGGTGATCAAATACTTATGTCATGCAATAAAATGCAAATTAATTACTTAAAATTCATACAATGTGATTTTCTGGATTTTTGTTTTAGATTCCGTCTCTCACAGTTGAAGTGTACCTATGATAAAAATTACAGACCTCTACATGCTTTGTAAGTAGGATAACCTGCAAAATCGGCAGTGTATCAAATAATTGTTCTCCCCACTGTAGATACACCTCTCTCTTAACTGATGCTCTCCTTTCACAGTATTAAAAACATGGTGGGAGATACACTATATATACAAAGGTATGTGGGCACCCGTTCAAATGAGTGGATTCGGCTATTTCAGCCAAACCCGTTGCTGACAGGTGTATAAAATCGAGCACACAGCCATGCAATCTCCATAGACAAACATTGGCAGTAGAATGGCCTTACTGAAGAGCTCCGTGACATTCAATGAGGCACCGTCATAGGATACCACCTTTCCAACAAATCAGTTCGTGAAATTTCTGCCCTGCTACAGCTGCCCCGGTCAACTTTAAGTGCTGTTATTGGGAATTGGAAACGTCTAGGAGCAACAATGGCTCAGCCGCGAAGTGGTAGGTCGCACAAGCTCACAGAACGGGACCGCCGAATGCCGAAGCGCGTAGCGCGTAAAAATAGTCTGTCATCAGTTGCAACACTCACTACCGAGTTCTAAACTGTCTCTGGAAGCAACGTCAGCACAATAACTGTTCTTCAGGAACTTCATGAAATGGTTTTCCATGGCTGAGCAGCCACACAGAAGCCTAAGAACACCATGCGCAATGCCAAGCATTGGCTGGAGTGGTGTAAAGTTTGCTGCTATTGGACTCTGGAGCAGTGGAAACATGTTCTCTCTCACCATTTGGCAGTCCGACGGAATAATCTGGGTTTGGCGGCAGCCAGGAAAACGCTACCTGCCCGAATGCATAGTGCCAACTGTAAAGTTTGGTGGAGGAGGAGTAATGGTCTGGGGCGGTTTTTCATGGTTCGGGCTAGGCCCCTTAGTTCCAGTGAAGTGAAATCTTAACGCTACAATGACATTCTAGACGATTCTTTGCTTCCAACTTTGGCAACAGTTTGGGGAAGCGCTTTCCTGTTTCAGCATGACAATGCCCCCATGCACAAAGCTAGGTCCATACAGAAATAGTTTGTCGAGATCGGTGTGGAAGAACTTGACTGGCCTGCACAGAGGCCTGACCTCAACCCCATCAAACACCTTTGGGATGAATTGGAACGCCGACTGCGAGCCAGGCCTAATCGCCCACATCAGTGCCCGACCTCACTAATTATCTTGTGGCTGAATGGAAGCAAGTCCCCGCAGCAATGTTCCAACATCTAGTGGAAAGCCTTCCCAGAAGAGTGGCGGCTGTTATAACAAAGGGGGGAACAACTCCATATTAATGCCCATGATTTTGGAATGAGATGTTCGACGAGCAGATGTCCACACACTTTTGGTCAGGTAGTGTATGTTGATGTAGTGGGAGATTTCATCTCAGGCGACACTTATCACGTCATCATTTTCATGCCTCTGCAGTATCTGGCGAAAAGGGTCTCATTGTGCCTCTGATCTATCTATCTGCCTAACAGCAGACAATGCAATTCCATAGCTCAGTATCACAGCTCCGATACAGCCTGAGCTCTGGGGCTAGGCCGGGAGAGGTGCTAGGACGATCTAAGGTATTAAACGTTTAGATCGGAGGGTGTGCGCACATTATTAAACTGTAAATATGACATACAGCTTGTTCTTCTAAACTGCCTTTTTTAAGAAAGAAGGGGGATATGATATGAGTGTGTGAGTTGGATTTGGGGAGAACTGTTAGATTGATGGTTGTTGGTGGGTTTTAAGCTACTGTTGATTAAAATGTTTATGTTGAATGCTTCAGAGTATGAGTTGAGTGCAGTTTATCACAGTGGGATTAGGCTCTCTCTATGCATGCAAAGTCAACTCCACTACTGTATATAAGCATTGTGACACGACAGAGGAATGCAGTAGTCCCTACTGAATATAAAACACAGATTTATGATATCACAGCTTATATGACATGCATATGTGGTGTGTGTGTGTGTGTGTGTGTGTGTGTGGGTAAAGACGTTTGTCTTTACACGTGTGTGTGTACGTGCACGTGTTTATAAATGTCTAAATATGTTATAATGCTCTATATGTTCACACTTCTACTGATACACTTTGCATACTGTTACACATGGTTAGCAGATGTTATTGCGAGTGTATGTGACCAATACATTTGATTTGATTTGATTTGAAAGTGTCTGAGCCTTCTGCCCTGCATACTATATCAATGCTAGAATCATCACTCTTCCCTAGCATCACATCTTATTCCATAGGGACTCCAAGACAGGTGGAGAAGGCAGGGACTCTGACTGTACTTCAGTCACAGTGGAAACAGTGCTTTATTTGGCTTCCAGAAGTGAACAGCTGGTTTCTGGGATGACAGATGCTCTAAGACAGAGAGCCTATCTGCTGATTAAGAGAGCTTTGACACACACAACACCCTGCCCTGTGTTACAGCGAGAAGGGGTGTTAAATGCTGCACCTTCTCACTTCCTGAGTAGAGGTGAAAGGTTGCGGTCACAGAGTTCCATTGTTTTTGCTGATGTTATTGGAAAAGGTCAGAAATATAGTCTGCTGTATGGTGGTTATTTGTATTTATTTATTTTGGACCAAAACATATTGAATACTGAGATGCTGTATGCCAGGGATGGGCAACTTTGATTTGGATAGGGGCCACAAAAAAATCTGAACTCCTAATGAGGGGATGAAGTGGCCATTTTGCCATGGGGTGTAGAGAAAATGTTGCAGTTTTAAAGCAAGTTTGATGCATTTCTACACATTTTGCCATGGAGCGGAGAGAAACTAAATCAGTTTTACAGCTAATTTCCTGCAATTCTACAAATTTTGCCTGGTCTTATGCCATGTTAATATGATATCTGTGTGACTTACAAAATCAATGAGGGCCCCCTGGTCTGTAATTCGACCATGATTACCAGAAGTTTAGATAGCTGGCTAGACTAATTTAACAATCAAATTTTTTTTTTGCTGACATGGGTTAATTGAGTGACTGTCAGTGAATGACATAACGAGAGAAACTGCTGATGCACAACCACATTTCGAACTTTTACCATGTGTACTCTAAATCTCAACAGTAAATTTGAGACTCCAACTGAGTTCCTAAAATGTTTTTTTTTGGGGGGTAAAGGGGCGACAGATGCCCATGCCTGCTGTACACCAACCATCTCAATGAGGTTCTACTGAAATTGCTGACTGTTATAAAACATGACACACAATTTTTCCTATTGATGAAAGGATGAGCTAACTAACAGGAAACTGGACACTCAAGCGTAATGAACATTACGGGTAACATTACAAAAACATTCTCTCTCCCTAGAATTGTGTTCCCACGCTTCACCTGTCGGTCCTTTGCTCAGTCTCCTGTGTGTCCTAGAGCGTGAATGGTTTGGAACTAAGGGATGAAATCCTGTGTGCACATGGCGTCTCGGATCATGGCTTATTTCAACACAATCCTTTATTGTATCGCCTGCAATGGGTCAGTGGTGAGACGATTCAAATAAAGGCATTTTCATTTAGATTCCAGGAGGACTGTGTTGGGTGTTTAGTATGGATGATGATGATGACTGAATTTGTGAATCCATATCATTTTCTCATCTCATTGTGTTTAGTCATTTTGTATCGATTCCTTCTCAAACAGCTGTTCTCTTCAGCTCATCCTTCAGTGCCCTTCGGAACACTAAGAGAGAGGTGTGATTTGATGTAACTCTCTCTCAGGTCCTCTCTCTGCCTCTCCCTCTTTTGTGTTGTGGGAGACAGCCCAGGCAGGCTCAGGCCCCCTGGGGTGCAGCTCAGTAGAGTGGGGATCTAAATGAGGCAGTGTCCCACTGGCAGACAGATACACACGTCAGCACAGCATTCAGCTGTCTACACACACAGCAGCTATCAACACACAACAACAACATAAGACAATCAGCAAGGCACCATGTATGGGACAAGAAAGCTCCGACCACTACACCACAACACAACACAATACCACTGTACACCATCTCAATGAGGTTCTACTGAAATCGCTGACAGTTATAAAACATGACAAATTTTTTCCTATTGGGTTGTGCTGATTGAACATTTAGAAAAATGATTAAGTATCAATTGGATGATTGCTGTTACCTCCTTTCGCTGGCTCTGAATTCGATTATCAATGCTTCACAAACATGCTACTGGTTTATTCACGGCCTGGGTCTGTGCTCGGTGTACATCGGCATGTTAATTCATCTTCATTTTCTCTTATCAATAGACTGCAACATTCTAATGTGTTGGGAGGTAAGAATGTTTGTTATCGTCTCTACGATCTGGATTCGCCGTGTTAAGTGTTCTGCTGAGACCCGTTGCCTCCTGGCAACCCACACTCACATGGAGCTCGCTCTCTCAATTCAATTCAAAGGGTTTTATTGGCATGGGAAACGTGTTTACATTGCCAAAGCAAGTTAAATAGATAATAAACAATAGTGAAATAAAAAATGAACAGAAAACATTACACTCACACACTTTTCAAAGGAATAGAGACATTTCAAATGTCATATGATGGCTATGTACAGTGTACATTTCTATTTTCTCGTGGGTACCAGTGTAATTTCCTCTGGGGGAAAGTGATTTTAACACCCTCAGGAATGGTATTGATCATTCCACCATGAATCTGTAAGTAATATCTGGCTGAGCAGAGTTTGACCCAGAACGATCCAACAACATTAAAGTACTGCCATCTTGTGGTGATATGAGCATGTTTCATTTGAGTGTGCAAGGAATCAAAATTCCACTGGATTAAGGAAGGTTCTTGCAACTTTCCAATGAAACGTGTCTAGAACATTCTGGATAAATTCTGTTTGACATTAAGGGAATGTTCTCCTCTGTTGCCAAAACATGCTAAATAGGTTATCAGGTGGTTTTTGTTAACATGGCCTATGTAACACGTGTGATATGAACTCGGGTCTCAACGTCTTAGACCAAGACAAAATTCGCTTTTGGGCAGACTGGTTTTGAAGTTCGCAGGCGGGGCTACCACATCACGTCCCCCACAAGAGACTGCTCAACGTTGGGCGCCATCGTAACACGCGGGATATGAACACCGGTCTCCCACGGGAGCAACCAACGTTTTAGACAATTAGACGGCGGAGGGCAGGCTCTGGTTTTGAAGTTCGCAGGCAGGGCTACCTCATCACATGACCGATTCATGTCCGCTGCACATATATAGAAAGCTCCCTTAACTAACGGGAAAATGGACACTCAAGCGTTATGAACATTCCGGGTAACATTACAAAAACGTTCTCTCTCCCTAGAATTGTTGCCTTGTGACCTGTCGGTCCTTTTCTCAGTATCATGTGTGTCTTAGAGCGTGAATGTTTTGTAACTAAGGGATGAAATGTTTTGTGCACATGGCGTCTCGGATCATGGCTTATTTCAACACAATAGTGTAACGACAAACCCAGGGTCGTTACAGTACTGTATTGTATCGGCTGCAATGGGTCAGTGGTGAGATGATTAAAATAAAGTACTTTCATTTAGATTCCAAGAGGACTGGGTTGGGTGTTTAGTATGGAGGATGACTGAATTTGTGAATCCATATCATTTGCTCATCTCATTGTGTTTGATCATTTTTTGTCGATTCCTTCTCTAACAGCTGTTCTCTTCAGCTCATCCTTCAGTGCCCTTCGGAACACTAAGAGAGAGGTGTGATTTGATGTAACTCTCTCTCAGGTCCTCTCTCTGCCTCTCCCTCTTTTGTGTTGTGGGAGAAGGCACAGGCAGGCTCAGGCCCCCTGGGGTGCAGCTCAGTAGAGTGGGGATCTAAATGAGGCAGTGTCCCACTGGCAGACAGACACACACATCAGTACAGCATTCAGCTGTCACCACACACAGCAGCTTTCAACACTCAACAACAACATAAGACAGTAGGCAAGGCACCATGTATGGGACAAGAAAGCTCAGCCCACTACGACACAACACAATACCACTACTAATCTTCCAGAGCTAGACAAGAAGACAACTCCACAGAAGGCATCTGCTGTGTTAGCTCAACACGTATTGAAGCGTATTGAAGGAAATAAAGCTTATGTTTAGCATGACATACTGTATAATATTGAGTATAATGTTGGTAAGCAATACAACATAAACAGCAAATTAACTCCACACCTCCCGGTCCACCACACCCAGATGCTGTGTGTCCCAGTTGAAAGAGAAAGTGTCTTTGCTGTGAAGCCTCATTAATGTTTTATAAGCCCTTAATGAACAACATGTGCCAGTGTTCACATAGACTGCTGTGTACCGCAGTAAGGTGGGCTGCAGTGCTGTGTCTTCTCTATAATTGGACTGAAGCTCACTCAAGGCCACCACTACAGACACTAGGCCCTATAACTGTTCAACTGTGTGATTAATGTACACCTATAGAACGCCCATCAGCCAGTCAGAATCAAGGATTTAAGAAGGTAGTAATATAACCCTTAAACTATGTGTGGCTAGAGTTATGCTTCATGTAAAGCATGGGTTTGATTTGAGGTTTGCTTTGTTAGTTGTTAATCCAATACTCGGGATGTTCTCTCTTTATTAAGGTATGATTATCAGTTTGATGTGGATCTGTTCAGAAGCACAGAACCAGCTCCCTGTCTTTTAGTCTAAGACATTATTTAGGCATTATCAGTTTGTCATTGATTTATGTGTCTTTAGTTTCTTTTAGTACAGCGGAATAAGATTGAGGCGCTGACATTTAGACCAGGATGAGCTTAGCTCTCTGTATCTCTCTATTAAATCATCTAGTTGTTCTCGGTTAATGTCTGTTCTAAGCAGCGGAAAGGAAAACCCAGATGAAGATATCTGCCCAGGGGCAGCCTATTAGCATTCTGTGCCATATCTACCCACTATCTGAGCCATTTCCTGACACTTTTGGATCTCGTTGACTAAGAAGGCTCTGCAGTTTTCTGCTTCTCTCACAGAGAACAGGGATGAGGCAATTAGGCTGGGACTCATCAGTATGCACTTCCTGTGATGGTTAAAGCCCCCACTGCTGCTGCTACTGTGGGTGTGGGTGGGTGCGTGGGTGGGTGAGTGAGTGAGTGTGTGTGTGTGTGTGCGCTGGCAGGCTCTCAGTACATAATACTACTGCCATACCCCTGCCAGAGTCAATGGCCAGTCTCATCCACCAGGCCAGTTGGGCACAGAGAGGCCGTATGGCAACAGGGATGGGGGTGCAGAGGTTGGCAGGAGAGGACTGACACAGACAGCACACACTGACACACCGCTATATCAAAATGGACCGCTTCATTAAAGAAGAATAGGCCAATGGTTGAGAGCCGTGAGACGGTGTCAAAATAGAGTAAAGTGGATGTGCTGTGTGATTGATTGTGCTTAGTTAGTGTGTGTGTACGTGAATGTGTAAGTGTAGTAAGTCAAATTTTATTTGTCACACGCCGAATACAACAGGTGTAGACCTTACCGTGAAATGCTTACTAACAAGCCTTTAACCAACAATGCAGTTCAATAAATAGTTCCGAAAACATTTACTAAATAAACTAAAGTAAAAAAAATATTAAAAATTAACACAATAAAATAACAATAACGAGGCTATATACAGGGGGTACCGGTCCCGAGTCAATGTGCGGGGGTACAGGTTAGTCGAGGTAGAATATTGTCCACGTCTTGAGGAGTGTGATGTGCTTAGCGCACCTCTCCTCCTCTCGTTGCCTGTGCACTGACTACTAACATCCTGTCTTGGGCTTGCAGCTCTGCTCTCAGTGGGGAATGAAATGGATCTCACTATCCCACCCAAAGCACTGTGTCTGCCGTGGAAAATGGTGTTAGTTAGAGAGCGGAGCAAGCTGTGCTTTGACAAGAACAGTGAGACAGACACCCTCTAATGAGGGTAGAGGGGAGAAGAAGGGGGGAAGAGGGGTTAGAGAGGGTAGAGGAGTTAGAGGGGGTAGAGTTCCCCACCTGTCTCTCTGTGTGTGCTCCAGACTGGTGATATTAATGTTTTATGTATGTGTGATTGATGACCTCAGATGAATGCCTCTGGGTGTCTGGATGTGAACACACTCCACTCCACCCCCCCAGTGCCTTTTCAGAATGAAATCCATCCCCCCTGAAGACTCCAGACTAGCAGCACTATTGGTTCTATCTGTAACAGTGAAGTGAAGGGAAGTCTATGGTGGTTCAATTCTTCCTATGGGTTCCTTTGAGCTCCCACAGCCCTCTGGGTCGATGTGTATGGTCCTGATGAGAGCTGTCTCCATAGACTCGTGATCCTGTTACCAGGTGATGGGTGTCAACAATAATACCCCTGTCGAGGCTCCCCAGCCCTCATCCAAAGCTCTCGCTATGTTCTCCTCCCCAGCCCTCATCCAAAGCTCTCGCTATGTTCTCCTCCCCAGCCCTCATCCAAAGCTCTCGCTATGTTCTCCTCCCCAGCCCTCATCCAAAGCTCTCGCTATGTTCTCCTCCCCAGCCCTCATCCAAAGCTCTCGCTATGTTCTCCTCCCCAGCCCTCATCCAAAGCTCTCGCTATGTTCTCCTCCCCAGCCCTCATCCAAAGCTCTCGCTATGTTCTGCTCCCCAGCCCTTTGATGTGTGTGTCGCTTGCATTATTGAGGTGGCTTATTTGTGAAATGGATGTGCTGTGCATGAGAGTTCCATTATTACATGAATGAATATATAATATTTACTGTAGATATTCCTATAGATGTAAGACTATTTTTGAATGGGCTCTACCGCCCTCCCCTATGATGCAATGGCTGTATAAGCCCAATATTTTGTGGGTAATTGTTTCCTGTGTTGAACAAAGAACATACGTCACCAGCCTTGTAAGAATTGCACAAACACTCATTTTTCATTCCCTGGGTCTTCACTCAGATGTTTTCATTATCTTCCACTCTCTCTCTTCTCTCTCTCAATTCAATTTCAATTTGCTTTATTAGCATGACATACAGTATTGATACATAGTGCCAAAGCACAATGTTACATTAGTAAAATAGTAATTAACAAGAATTAACCATAGAAAATGACCAGGTTATGGAAATCAACAGAATGATCAAGTAACAATGTTAATCGGGGGGTGAAATTAAATAATGGACTAGATAAAATAATAACTATAGAAATGGGGGGCTGAAAAATAATAATGGACGAGATATAATAATACACATTCTTCCTCAACTTATGGCACTTATTGTCACTAACTGTCCTCATTTTGTGGCAGGCTGTTTTGTAGTGTGCTGCCAACCTACAGCTTTCTATGTCCTCTCCTAGTAGAATTGGTAGCTTTTCTTCATCAAAGAGCTTTTTGAAACTTTGAATTTTAAATTAAAATGTGGGGATGTAATGTTCTCTAATTGTTGTGTATTTTGTGCATTTAATGAGGAAGTGCAGCTCTGTCTCTGGTTATTTCATAATGCAGTGATCACTCTGCCTTTCTTCTTTTGGCAGCCAGCTTTTTCTGTCTGCCCTTTTTTATGGCTAGGCTGTCCTTTGTTATCATTTGCTTCTCTCTCTCTCTCAAGTCAATTCAAGGGCTTCTCTCTCTGTCTCTCATATGAGGTGTTTTTCTTAGCCATCACACTCTAGAGCCACACAGCAGATGCCCTGTCTTCCTATAGAGTCTAATTAACAGGCTTTACCTGACAAACTAATTGCACAATCCCTCATAAGTCTTAAAAGCCTCCTCAGTTTGGGATGCAGCGGAAAGAAATGCATTGATTCCACGAAAAGGGAGAGAGAGAAAGACTATGAGCCCTACCTCCAACACATTCTCCTGTTTCCATGGAGACCAGGGAGCCAATCGGGTGGCCCAGCTGCGGGCTGTACTACCGTGAGCAGAGGAGAGGTGGTGTAGGGAGGATGGGGATGAGAACCGGTGTGTATTAGAGATAACAAATATATAATTATCGCTCCTGCAGGTTATCCCCATGCTTTAAATAGCTAGCCCTGTCTCCTCTGCACTGGCCCGCGTTCAGCCATCATCACCCAGCATGGGGTTAAATGGAGGCTGTTTATCAGTGTTAAACAGGCAGCCTCCCAAGCCTCACAGTGCCCTGCTCTACCACTACACACCCCCCGCCTGCCTTTTGGACCTGCCTCGTTACATCACAGAGCTCGTTCTGGCTGGCTGTTTGTGACTGAGAGTGAGAGTGTATGTGAGTGAATGTGTGAGTCTGTGCGCACGCTGTTGCTCCCGTTGAGTCGAGTCCCATTGACGAGCCAGGAGGATGGACAAGCCGAGCGTATGGCGTGCGGTGGTGAGCAGCACCGACCCCAGACGTCCCCGCAGCGAGTCCAGCACGCCGCCCGGCGGCGGGGCTCACCCGGACAGACCCAGCTCTGCCATGTCTTACCGCCTGTATGACATGTGAGTAGCAGCAGTCCCTGATGAATGGGTCTGTATGGAGGTGTGGCTGTGGCTGTAGCTGGGCGGATGCAGCCAGGCAGGCACTGGTCATCCATCCTTCATTGACAGGGATGCAGTGTGACTGCACTTTGTTATTGCAGTGTCTCCAGTGCATGTGCTGAGTCACCTAGCTGGCGCTTGCAGACTAGACCTTGCTCTGTCCTCTCTTCTCTTATCCTGTCATGTCTGGAGAATGGAGATGGGATGAGTTTCTGGCTCTGCCTACAGAGCTCTCTCTCTCTTAGTTAACAACCCCAGCCCTAAGGGGAATGGTGGTCATGTGGGGAATGTCTGTTTGTGTGTGGTAGACGTTTGTTTGTGGTAAACATGGCTGTTAATATTTATATAATCAATTACATTTTCATTGAATTTGTTTTCCTTTTTGTTGAAATTGACTCTGTATGATGTGATGAGGGAGGATGAAGTGTTTTCTGTTTGACTGTTGTGATGTTATACTGTCAGATTGTTTCCGTTGTGATTGAAATCACTCTGTCATGGGAGTTGTTTTGTTTTGAGTGGCTGTGATGGCTAATGACTGTCTATGAGAATATGACTCATTTTTGGCTGATGCTATGACGGCTCTTGTGTAGTGCGTGATTTCCCCCCAGCTCTGACGTGTGTGTGTGTGTGTGTGTGTGTGTTACGGATACGGCTGGTACTAGTAGTGTAGTGGATGTTATTTTTGGGATGTCGTTGTTCGCTTCATCACTGTTTGGGATGCTTCATGCTTGTCTCTCCAATTTAGCGTTGCTGCTACCTCAGCTGAATAAATCCTTGTGTCATCTCTGATTAGGTCTTTGTTTGTGAAAGGACACAGGAATAATACCGGGTTTGAGTTGCTATTTTTGTTTCGGTGCAGGTGCCTGCGCCAAAATCAGTTTGTTCCAACATGACTCCACGCAGAGCTCATTTGACTGAAAAAAAGAGATGTCATCATCACATAAAAATCTATTTTTGCTGGTTTATCCTATTTAGCATTTTGTGATGGTATGCAACCTAACCAAGATGCATTGGTTATGTGCACACTTATAATAATATGATTATCAGATAGATCTTCCTGTGTGTGGATGCATATTGCTCTGGCATCCTTATGTGGTGTATGAATTGGCCTGTCACAGGGTGATCACTTTGTGCAGAAACTTTTTTGGTACCCTTCCCGAGATCTGTGCCTCGACACAGTTCTGTCTCGGAGCTCTACGGACAATTCCTTCGACCTCATGGCTTGTCCACATAATGAATATGCAATAGCCTCTGCCAAGTCCTTCACAGGCAATCTGGTCTTGTCACTCACAATCCCAAAAGCTAGGGTAGGTTTGCAGTACCAACAATATTATAACACATGATTATTCACAGTGATGCTTTCATTTTGTGTGGTATTTTTCAGCATTAAAGTCATACGTCATAAGCCCCAGGCAGGCCGCCACTGCTACAGTCAAATACCTGTGTGTTTCTTCTACTTGACTGGGATGGTTATAAGCATTGCATAATCAGCAGCACCATCTGTCTCTGATTCCGTGTCTGTCCTTTCACCCGTCTTCCAGTAACAGTCCACTACACAGACTGACGGCTTTAAATGAGAACAGATTAGTGCTGGTCAGGAAGTCACGTGACCTGGTCAAGGTGACACGGGGGTCAGGGTTAAAGGGCTAATCCTAATTTTCAAACAATAACAAAGTGGGCACCCTGCCACTTGTTTTGGTAAACAGCTGAGAGATGGGGCTTGAGAAATATAACCCCTCTCAAATTCATAGACAGACCTATGGATGCAAGAACTGGATGAGATCAAAATGCTAGTTTTAACCAAGTTTTGAAGCTGTGTTTGTTTACATTTACTTCATTTAGAAACATAGGAGTAAAACAAGCTTACAGTGCATTCAGAAAGGATTAGGACCCCTTCCCTTTTTCCACATTTTGTTACGTTACAGCTACATTAAATAAAAAATGTTACTCATCCATCTACACACAATACCCCATACGGACAAAGCGAAAACAGGTTATTAGAAATTGTTGGAAATTTATTAAAAAAAAAAAAAAAACACATACCTTATTTACATAAGTATTCAGACCCTATGAGACTCGAAATTGAGCTCAGGTGCATCCTGTTTCCATTGATCATCCTTGAGATGTTTCTACAACGTGATTGGAGTCCACCGGTGGTAAATTCAATTGATTGGACATGATTTGGAAAGGCACACACCTGTCTAAATAAGGTCCCACAGTTGACAGTGCATGTCAGAGCAAAAACGAAGCCATGAGGTCGAAGGAATTGTCTGTAGAGTTCCGAGACAGGATTGTGTCGAGGCACAGATCTCGGGAAGGGTACCAAAAAAGTTCTGCAGCATTGAAGGTCCCCAAGAACACAGTGGCCTCCATCATTCTTAAATGGAAGAAGTTTGGAACCACCAAGACTCTTCCTAGAGCTGGCCGCCTGGCCAAACTGAGCAATCAGGGGAGAAGGGCCTTGGTCAGGGAGCTAACCAAGAACCAGATGGTCACATTGACAGAACTCCAGAGTTCCTCTGTGGAGATGGGAGAACCTTCCAGAAGGACAACCATCTCTGCAGCACTCCACCAATCAGGCCTTTATGGCCAGACGGAAGCCACTCTTCAGTAAAAGGCACATGACAGCCCGCTTGGAGTTTGCCAAAAGGCACCTAAAGGACTCTCAGACCATGTGAAACAAGATTCTCTGGTCTGATGAAACTAAGATTGAACTCTTTGGCCTGAATGCCAAGCGTCACCTCTGGAGGAAACCTGGCACCATCCCTAAGGTGCAGCATCGAGGTGACAGCATCATGCTGTGGGGATGTTTTTCAGCAGCAGGGACTGGGAGACTAGTCAGGATCTAGGGAAAGATGAACGAAGCAAAGTACAGAGAGATCCTTGATGAAAACCTGCTCCAGAGTGCTCAGGACCTCAGACTGGGGTGAAGGTTCACCTTCCAACAGGACAACGACCCTAAGCACACAGCCAAGACAATGCAGGAGAGGCTTCGGGACAAGTCTCTGAATGTCCTTGAGTGGCCCAGCCAGAGCCCGGACTTGAACCCGATCGAACATCTCTGGAGAGACCTGAAAATAGCTGTGCAGCAATGCTCCCCATCCAACCTGACAGAGCTTGAGAGGATCTGCAGAGAACAATGGGAGAAACTCCCCAAATACAGGTGTGTCATACCCAAGAAGACTCAAGGCTGTAATCGCTGCCAAAGGTGCTTCAACAAAGTACTGAGTGAAGGGTCTGAATACTTTTGTAAATGGGATATTTCCGTTTATTATTTTTTATACATTTGCAAAAATGTCTAGAAACCTGTTTTTGCTTTGTCATTAATCAAGTCAAATCTAATCAAATTTTATTTGTCACATGCGCCGAATACCAGTTAAATGCTTACTTACAAGCCCTTACCCAACAATGCAGTTTTAAGAAAAATAAGTGTTAAGTAAACAATAGATAAGTAAAAAATAAAAGCAGTAAAATAACAGTAATAATAACAGTAGCGAGGCCATATACAGGGGGTACCGGGGAGGGGGGGTCAATGCAAATAGTCCGGGTAGCCATTTGATTGGCTGTTCAGGAGTCTTATGGCTTGGGGGGGCCTTTTGGACCTAGACTCGGCGCTCCGGTACCGCTTGCCATGCGGTAGCAGAGAGAACAGTCTATGACTAGGGTGGCTGGAGTCTTTGACAATTTTTAGGGCCTTCCTCTGACACCGCCTGGTATAGAGGTCCTGGATGGCAGGAAGCTTGGCCCCAGTGATGTACTGGGCCGTACGCACTACCCTCTGTAGTGCCTTGCGGTCGGAGGCCGAGCAGTTGCCATACCAGGCAGTGATGCAACCAGTCAAGATGCTCTCGATGGTGCAGCTGTAGAACTTTTTGAGGATCTGAGGACCCATGCCAAATCTTTTCAGTCTCCTGAGGGGGAATAGGCTTTGTCGTGCCTTCTTCACGACTGTCTTGGTGTGTTTGGACTATGATACTACAGCCCCGTCGATGAGAATGGGGGCGTGCTCAGTCCTTTTTTCCTGTAGTCCACAATCATCTCCTTTGTCTTAATCATGTTGAGGGAGAGTTTGTTATCCTGGCACCACACGGCCAGGTCTCTGACCTCCTCCCTATAGGCTGTCTCATCGTTGTCGGTGATCAGGCCTACCACTGTTGTGTCGTCTGCAAACTTAATGATGGTGTTGGAGTCGTGCCTGGCCATGCAGTCATGGGTGAACAGGGAGTACAGGAGGGGACTGAGCACGCACCCCTGAGGGGCCCCTGTGTTGAGGATCAGCACAGCAGATGTGTTGTTACCTACCCTTATCAGCTGGGGGCGGCCCGTCAGGAAGTCCAAGATCCAGTTGCAGAGGGAGGTGTTTAGTCCCAGGGTCCTTAGCTTAGTGATGAGCTTTGAGGGCACTATGGTGTTGAACGCTGAGCTGTAGTTAATGAGTAGCATTCTCAAGTAGGTGTTCCTCTTGTCCAGGTGGGAAAGGGAAGTGTGGAGTGCAATAGAGATTGCATCATCTGTGGATCTTTTGGGGCGGTATGCAAATTGGAGTGGGTCTAGGATTTCTGGGATAATGGTGTTGATGTGAGCCATGACCAGCCTTTCAAAACACTTCATGGCTACAGACGTGAGTGCTACGGGTCTGTAGTCATTTAGGCAGTTTACCTTAGTGT
The DNA here is from genome assembly GCF_020615455.1 of Coregonus clupeaformis. NCBI lineage: Eukaryota > Metazoa > Chordata > Actinopteri > Salmoniformes > Salmonidae > Coregonus > Coregonus clupeaformis. The sequence continues at coordinate 32,560,536 of NC_059221.1, read as the reverse complement.
TCTTGGGCACAGGGACTATGGTGGTCTGCTTGAAACATGTTGGTATGACAGACTCAGTCAGGGACAGGTTGAAAATGTCAGTGAAGACACTTGCCAGTTGGTCAGCGCATGCTCGGAGTACACGTCCTGGTAATCCGTCTGGCCCTGCGGCCTTGTGAATGTTGACCTGTTTAAAGATCTTACTCACATCGTCTACGGAGAGCATGATCACACAGTCGTCCGGAACAGCTGATGCTCTCATCTTAGTCCTGTATTGACACTTTGCCTGTTTGATGGTTCGTCGGAGGGCAAAGCAGGATTTCTTATAAGCGTCCGGGTTAGATTCCCGCTCCTTGAAAGCGGCAGCTCTATCGTTTAGCTCAGTGCGGATGTTGCCTGTAATCCATGGCTTCTGGTTGGGGTATGTACCTACGGTCACTGTGGGGACGACGACATCAATGCACTTATTGATGAAGCCAGTGACTGATGTGGTGTACTGTATATTTTGGGTTCTAGTGGGGTACGACAGTTTAACAAAGTTCATGAGGCATTTATGAGTTCTATTCTTCAACAATCAATGGCTATATATCATGAATTTAACAGTCCAAAAAAGGAAGTAGTAACACTGGATTGGCCTTCAGATGGCGTACTGAACACAGCGGTGCAAATTGCCTCAAGATAAAAACGTAAAATTCAATATCAGTAAGTTAGATTAAATATTAGCACTTCATATACTCGTGGGTAATAACATTCAATCTGGATAATAACACAAAACAAATCATAAGGCTAGAGAAATGTATCGACAAATATTACGAAAACAAGCTACACTCAAACATGACGGAGGGTAAACGAGGAGAATCAATATCCAAAAGAAAACACGACTCCTCGATGGATACAAATGATTTATGCTTTTCACCACTGGGACTGGTAAGTGTAGAAAGCGATCTGTTAAAGTTGATAAATGACAAACTGGGCATACTTGAATTAGTTAGTAAGGATATAAAGGGGTTGGAAGGTGAGCCTTGAAATGAGTGAAGAAAAAGCTGCGATAATGGCGAAAGAAACAGAAAAGCTCAAATGGACAGTGACTAAGATAGAAACGGACGTTAATTAACTTAAAAGGGAGAACATCTTTTTGAGAGAAGCCTTACTATACATACAGACTAGATCTATGAGAGAAAATCTAGTACTTACGGGTATCCAAGAAAGAGAAGGAGAAGTTCCCGAAAATGTAGTGAAGTAATTATTTCTTGCAGCGCTTCAAATCCCACTCGATGCTGTCGATAAAATCCAACTCGAACGTGTACACCGTTTCAGACAAAGAGGATATGAGCGTCCAGTCATTGCCAAATTTGCTTACTTTAAGGATAAAGTAATGGTTAAAAGCCTGGGTAAAAGACTTGCTGGCACGAAAATAGGCATGAATGATCAGTTCGAGGGGGGGACCATAAACAGATATGGCTCATTAGCCTTTACGGACCAAATAATGATGATGATCCACGCTTCTTTGAAAATATATATAATAAATGATCAACCCTGCAAGCAATACAAGACTCTATTATTATGGTGGGAGATTATAATACTGTTTTAAATAGCTCAATGGACCGTAAAGGAAATCACACTACGAACTATCACCCTCATGCTCTTAAGGAAATCATGAATGTCATGGATATATTGGAACTAGTGGATATATGGAGGCTTAAATATCCTGACCTAGTGAGATATACATGGCGGAGGCTCAATCAAGCTAGTCGTCTTGACTTCTTTCTTATATCATTCTCGTTGGCACGAAAAGTTTAAAAAGTGTTGATAGGGACAGAATGCGGTCGGACCATCAGATAATAGGCATATACAGTGTGGGAAAAAAGTATTTAGTCAGCCACCAATTGTGCAAGTTCTCCCACTTAAAAAGATGAGAGAGGCCTGTAATTTTCATCATAGGTACATGTCAACTATGACAGACAAATTGAAGAAAAATCCCTGAAAATCACATTGTAGGATTTTTTATGAATTTATTTGCAAATTATGGTGGAAAATAAGTATTTGGTCACCTACAAACAATCAAGATTTCTGGCTCTCACAGACCTGTAACTTTTTCTTTAAGAGGCTCCTCTGTCCTCCACTCGTTACCTGTATTAATGGCACCTGTTTGAACTTGTTATCAGTATAAAAGACACCTGTCCACAACCTCAAACAGTCACACTCCAAACTCCACTATGGCCAAGACCAAAGAGCTGTCAAAGGACACCAGAAACAAAATTGTAGACCTGCACCAGGCTGGGAAGACTGAATCTGCAATAGGTAAGCAGCTTGGTTTGAAGAAATCAACTGTGGGAGCAATTATTAGGAAATGGAAGACTACTATAAGAATACAAGACCACTGATAATCTCCCTCGATCTGGGGCTCCACGCAAGATCTTACCCTGTGGGGTCAAAGTGATCACAAGAACGGTGAGCAAAAATCCCAGAACCACACGGACCTAGTGAATGACCTGCAGAGAGCTGGGAACAAAGTAACAAAGCCTACCATCAGTAACACACTACGCCGCCAGGGACTCAAATCCTGCAGTGCCAGACGTGTCCCCCTGCTTAAGCCAGTACATGTCCAGGCCCGTCTGAAGTTTGCTAGAGTGCATTTGGATGATCCAGAAGAGGATTGGGAGAATGTCATATGGTCAGATGAAACCAAAATATAACTTTTTGGTAAAAACTCAACTCGTCGTGTTTGGAGGACAAAGAATGCTGAGTTGCATCCAAAGAACACCATACCTACTGTGAAGCATGGGGGTGGAAACATCATGCTTTGGGGCTGTTTTTCTGCAAAGGGACCAGGACGACTGATCCGTGTAAAGGAAAGAATGAATGGGGCCATGTATCGTGAGATTTTGAGTGAAAACCTCCTTCCATCAGCAAGGGCATTGAAGATGAAACGTGGCTGGGTCTTTCAGCATGACAATGATCCCAAACACACCGCCCGGGCAATGAAGGAGTGGCTTCGTAAGAAGCATTTCAAGGTCCTGGAGTGGCCTAGCCAGTCTCCAGATCTCAACCCCATAGAAAATCTTTGGAGGGGAGTTGAAAGTCCGTGTTGCCCAGCGACAGCCCCAAAACATCACTGCTCTAGAGGAGATCTGCATGGAGGAATGGGCCAAAATACCAGCAACGGTGTGTGAAAACCTTGTGAAGACTTACAGAAAACGTTTGACCTGTGTCATTGCCAACAAAGGGTATATAACAAAGTATTGAGAAACTTTTGTTATTGACCAAATACTTATTTTCCACCATAATTTGCAAATAAATTCATTAAAAATCCTACAATGTGATTTTCTGGAAAAAAAATTCTCATTTTGTCTGTCATATTTGACGTGTACCTATGATGAAAATTACAGGCCTCTCATCTTTTTAAGTGGAAGAACTTGGAACATTTGGTGGCTGACTAAATACTTTTTTCCCCCACTGTATGTGGGAACTCCTTCAAGACTGTTGGAAAAGCATTCCAGGTGAAGCTGGTTGAGAGAACACCAAGAGTGTGCAAAGCTGTCATCAAGTCAAAGGGTGGCTATTTGAAGAATCTCAAATATAAAATATATTTTGATTTGTTTAACACTTTTTTGTTACTACATGATTCCATATGTGTTATTTCATAGTTTTGATGTCTTCACTATTATTCTACAATGTAGAAAATAGTACACATAAAGAAAAACCCTTGAATGCGTAGGTGTGTCCAAACTTTTGACTGGTACTGTATATATTTGCTAAAGATATATATGGGGGATTGGAAGTGATGCAGACAATTACATTGATGGAACCTACAATCTATATGCAATATTAAAGCTGATCTACCCCCTAAAAACAAAACAAATATATATTTAAAAAATAAAAAAACATCCAGATTGGCGTTTAAAGGAGGGATTTGGTCAAAACCATACAAACATTCGCACACGTGGGCATACACTCAACACGCATATAGATGCTTGTCAGATTGACACAAATGTGTCTACTCTACTCTGACTAAAGCAGTGTTGGTTCAGGGCGCCTCGCCAATTCACTTTTCAGTAGGAGGCTGAGCTGGAGGAGGCTGTTGTTTAAATGTCAGGCCAGTTTCCTTCCGGAATTCCAATGTAGAACCCCTGTTCCCCATGAAGGAAACCCCTATTTTCCCAGGCCAGCAGAACAGACAGGGTTGTAGGGTAGATGTGAAGTGCTGGGCTAAGGGTTTTAGGGTAGATGTGAGGTGCTGGGCTAAGGGTTGTAGATGTGAGGTGCTGGGCTAAGGGTTGTAGGGTATATGTGAGGTGCTGGGCTAAGGGTTGTAGATGTGAGGTGCTGGGCTAAGAGTTGTAGATGTGAGGTGCTGGGCTAAGGGTTGTAGATGTGAGGTGCTGGGCTAAGGGTTGTAGGGTAGATATGAGGTGCTGGGCTAAGGGTTGTAGATGTGAGGTGCTAGGCTAAGGGTTGTAGGGTAGATGTGAGGTGCTGGGCTAAGGGTTGTAAGGTAGATGTGAGGGGCTAAGGGTTGTAGATGTGAGGTGCTGGGCTAAGGGTTGTAGATGTGAGGTGCTGGGCTAAGGGTTGTAGATGTGAGGTGCTGGGCTAAGGGTTGTAGGACATTTTAGGCTATGAGACACCATACTAACAGCCTCCTAGTGCAGAAGGGTTTACTGATAGAAGTTTGACTACGTGCCCAAAAATATCTCCATATAAAGCAATATTGAATCTTCATGTAAAAAAACATAGTGGATATACATTCTGGGTTTTCACAGTTCATTTGAATAATGTCAGATTCTCTGGAGGCATGTACAGTAGCTGTAGTGTAGCCGAAAGGCTTAGGCATCGATGCAGGGATGCCCATACCCAGTTATTAGCTGGTAGATGGCATTGTGAGGCCGCTGTCCTGATGACGCCAGTGCTACGCTAGGTAGACTGGCAGATGAAAAACAGACTGCGTCACCACCGCCGCCAGACATTTTTCTGCTTTTAGCCTGAGTACACGGCAGCACACGGCACAGCGCTGGAACTGCAGAGTCAGGCAGCAGGACACAAGGAAGGATGACAGGCTGTTACCTACCGGCCTGCATTGCCACAGTCTGCATAACACATGCTGCCACGGCCAACGATTGGCTCAGATCCAATTCCATCCATAATTTCAGATGATGATATTAATAGAAATTCTATTTCCATTTCAAGGATGTATTTTCAATGAATAGGCCGATCATTCAATTCTTAGAATTTGAATTTTGATTCACTTAATTGACTGAATTGAAATGGAATTTACCACAGAGAGATAAAAAGGAAAGATTAAGTGCTCATGCTGGCCATTATGTAAGACTGTGACTATGTAAATAATGCTGCTGTCACTGCTTGTCTAGGCAATAGAGAGAGCATGCTGTCACATCTGATCTAGTCAGCACATGGGGCACGTTGCCACAGCCCTGCAAGTCACTCACTATACACACACACACACACACACACACACACACACACACACACACACAGGCTAATGCACACACACACACAGGCTAATGCGCAGATACATTCTACATGGACGTACAAGCCTTGTATCTACATGGACGTACAAGCCTGTCTTCACAATAACACTGTCCCACTCTCTCACCCATCCCTGGGCCACTGTCCCCTGGGCCATCAGAGAGAAGGGTAGTAGTAGAAGCGGGCATAATGACGGAGTATAAATGCTGTTTTTCCCAGCTCTTGTGCCAAGTTCATTGTACGTAAAAACTCTTGTCATCATACTGTATGCCATCAGTAGGGACCAGTCTCTGAGGATCATACTATAGTAGATCAAATCTCTGTATTACCACAGTCAGGTTAATAGGGAAGCGATGATTATAGGTCTCCTTCATTCCATATAGTTGGATCATAGTTGGATGGTGATGATCAGTATTTTCTCTGTAATCTCATCAGTGGTGGAAAAAGTACTCAATTGTTTGAGTAAAAGTAAAGATACCTTAATAGAAAATAATAAAGTGAAAGTCACCCAGTAAAATACTACTTGAGTAAAAGTATCTGGTTTTAAATGTACTTAAAATAAATGTTCACCCATTTGGAATATTACAGTATATACTACATCCCACTGGGTTTAATTTACCACAGAAATGCATCTGACTGTCCTGTGATGAGTGGGAATTTCAGTACTTCAGCATAACGTTTCCTACAGGTTTCCTCATGGTTCTATTTAAAGTCATGTTCTCAGAACAATAAGAAAACTTTCCATAAAAACCACAAGAAAACATTAGTAACGTTCAAAGAACGTTCTAAGAATGTTATTTAAAAACATATACATTCCGTTCTCAGCGTCAACAAAACTCCCTCTATCCTCGATCTTGTTAAATGTGTTGGCCACACCCACTAATTGGCCACACCCGATCTTAATGAGTGCTTGTTTCCTTTGAAATGGGGTCTGTTTGAATAGACTAAAATTAACAGCTTTGTATGAGTAAAAAAAACATTGCATGCTAGCTCCATCCTGGTGGCGCTGTGGACTAATTCCATGGATTTGAAACAGAAGATTATAGGTTCGAATCTCACTGACACCATGCCACAATAAAAAATAAATGTGTTTCTGTGATTAATGCCTAAGAAAATGAATTTCCATGTGTCTTATCTGTGCTTGGAGTTCAAAACAGTTAACCCAAACTAAGCTAGCAGTGTTATTAAAAGTCTTATTGAAACATGTTCTCAGAGCGTTATTTAATTCCCTACAAATAACCTAGAGTTTCTGTTCTCAGAACGTTAAAGGAGATGTAATTTTTTTACAACCAAATCTCTATTTTGTATGTAAATGGGATGTTATAGAAGGGTGCAGACACCTTTTTTTCACATGTTTTTGAGAAACTTAGTCCAAATAGCAAATCGCTTCCTCATCATTGTTGGGGGCCCTGAAAAAATATCAACAAAGGCTCCAAAAACACCCAAATACGTCCTTTTAGAAACGGCAAAGCTCTCAGTATAGTGATGGAGGTCTTTAGATGTTGTACACATGAAATTGTGCCATTCCGAACTTTATCGGGGTAAGTTTCCCAAAAACATGTGAAATCACAAAAAAGTGTCTGGACCCTTCTATAACCTTCCATTTATACTGAACAAAAATATAAATGCAACATGTTTCATGAGCTTAAATAAAATATCACAGAAATGCTCCATATGCACAAAAAGCTTATTTCGCTCACATTTTGTGCACAAATGTATTTACATCCCTGTTAGTGAGCATTTCTTCTTTCCCAAGATAATCCATCCACCTGACAGTTGTGGCATATCAAGAAGCTGATTTAAACAGCATGTTCATTACACAGGTGCACCTTGTGCTGGGGATAATAAAAGGCCACTCTAAAATGTGCAGTTTGATCACACAACACAATGCCACAGATGTCTCAAGTTTTGAGTGGGGATGTCGACATTGTGAACAGAATGCCCTATGGTGGCGGTGGCGGTTATGGTATGGGCAGGCATAAGCTACGGACAACGAACACAATTGCATTTTATCGATGACAATTTGAATGCACAGAGATAGCGTGACGAGATCCTGAGGCCCATTGTCGTGCCATTCATCCGCCGCCATCACCTCATGTTTCAGGATGATAATGCACAGCCCCATGTCACAAGGAAGTGTACACAATTCCTGGAAGCTGAAATGTCCCAGTTCTTCCATGGCCTGCATACTCACCAGACATGTCACCCATTGAGCATGTTTGGGATGCTCTGGATCTACGTGTACGACAGCATATTCCAGTTCCCGCCAATATCCAGCAACTTCGCACAGCCATTGAAGAGGAGTGGGACAACATTCCACACGCCACAATCAACAGCCTGATCAACTCTATGCGAAGGAGATGTGTAGCACTGTATGAGACAAATGGTGGTCACACCAGATACACCAGATTTCTGATCCATGCCCCTACTTTTTTTTATCTGTAACCATCAGATGCATATCTGTGTTCCCAGTCATGTGAAATCCATAGATTAGAGCCTAATGAATTTATTTCCATTGACTGATTTCCTTATATGAACTGTAACTGTAACTTTGAAAGTAAAATCTTTGAAGTTGTTGCATGTTGCGTTTATATTTTTGTTCAGTGTACATAAAAAAGAAAGCGTATCCTTTAATGAAACCTCCCAGGAAAACTTTCAGGGAACCATGGTAAAACGTTCTCAGAACTTCCCTGCAACCTAAAATGTAACGATCCCAGAACAGGACATTTTACCGGTAAGTAAACTTATGGCTTTTTTCCCAGAACCAATGGGAAACCAAAAACGTAAATTCCCACAACTTCCAAAGAACCAAATGTGCGAGCTGGGTAGTGGAGTAAAAGTAAAAGTAGTCAAAAATATAAATAGTAAAGTACAGATACCACCAAAAACTACTTAAGTAGTACTTTAAAGTATTTTTACTTAAGTACTTTACACCACTGAATCTCCTCTCCATTAGGGTGATGGACAGCTCAGCACTCAGACCTCCTTGACGCTAACAGCACTGAACAGGGCCAATAAGAGCAATGCTAGCTGGGGCTATGCTATAATAGCCTGGGCGCTAGTGTGTTCCAGCTATTCCATTTCAATTCAGTCAATTCTGGGTATGAATTGAAAATGGAACCTTACCTTATTTTACATGAGAAATGTTCAACTCATGATTACAATTTTAATTCACGTCTTGAATTGACTGATAAAAAAAAAAGAATCGACTCCAACCTTGTTTCCATCATTAACCTAACAGGGTTACCTCATTGTTGCCTTGTGTAGTAGAAATATTTGACTCAAAAAGTAGTCAACTTAAAAATATTTCTCAAGAGACTGGAACTTGTGAATTTAGACTTTTATTATTTGCATAACAAAGCCGAGCTTGCTCCATGGAGCAACTGCTTGCCCTGAACCGGAGCGCTCCTTTTATACAGACACAAATGCATAGTCACACTGATACAACTGATAGTTACTCCTCTCTATGTGAATGAATAACATCTTTCAGTATCACATGTTGGCTACTCACGAGGGCTACTTGCGCTTCTCTAAGTGGGGCCTCTGTATCTTATTAGTGGCATGACTCAAAAAATTATGTACATACGTACGTTAAAGAACAATCACACTCTGTATTGACTATATTCACTATCCAGGCATGCATTTGGAGTACAAAGTATCAATCATGTTCATTCTGTTTTACCTTTATCATTTCATAACACATTATAAAACATATCAATTAATACTTAAACATGGTTTAAACATGTCATCCATAACCCATTCTCAACCACATACATTTAAGCATTTATCATTTACCATCCTCCCTGGCCCTTGAGATGATGTGCATGTGGCTATGTGTCAGGTCATAAGCACAAACAAATGATAACACTAGTTCCATTGTTATTCCAATCTCCACACAGCCATCACGAGGAGTTGTATCTCCATCACATGTCATTGACATACCCAGACCAGCTGCAGGGAGTTTATGAAAAACACATAAATGTCTCTGCTCTGTATTAACCCTTCAACTGGTTCTCAATCCATAACCATTTAAGGCATATAGGTGTTTAATTCTACAACATATGTACTTGAAAATCATCTATACTTGCCAAGACAATGATAAATTGGCGGAATCAGAATCTGACTGGCGCCCAGGCTAGCACTAGGCATCTCTAAAATTGGACTCTGCACTAATAGACTGGCACCCACACAAGGGTTGGGGTTGCGGAAAGTGATTGCTATTGGGTTTGTACTGAAGTGCCAGCCCTGGACTGGACAGGGCTTGTTTGGAACATGCTCAGGGCACGTATTAGCTCTCTCCACTGCTGGGAGCTGTAGTTTTCTCAGGGGTATATCTCTGGGAGCTGTAGTTCTCTCAGGGGTATATCTCAGGGAGCTGTAGTTCCCTCAGGGGTATATTCTAGTGTTTATGCGTCCGTGGATTGAGCCATCCCATAACAGGCCCCTAACATTCCCAACAGCAGCGTTAGGCACTGAGATACAGAGCACAGTGGGAAGAAGGGTGGCACAGAGCAGCATGCGCATGCAGAACATTTTGTTCCCAGGGACAAATATACACATTTATGGGGATGCTTATTTACACTGTTATGTAATTACAATGTTGCAAAAACATTGATTTCATTACCATATTTATTTTCACTGTATTGTGACTGAAACCCTTTTATCTTGCATGCCGTTGTCCTTAACCAATGTAGGTCTAAATGCATGCATGTGTAATATTTATCATCCTGTTTGGTTTTCATGACTCTGGAATTTCTGTGGATTTAGGATTATCTATTGGTGAGTAATCACATCATCAATTTAGAGCATCACGGTTGTATGTGATGTTGTCACAACATTATGCTTAAACAATGTACACATGATGCACCCAAATCACTGTGCATTGATTTACTTATAAACCATTCCAATATCAACAGAAACATGAACATCACCCACAAAATCACAAAAAATGCATTATCGCCCCACCCAGAATAGACAGAATGGTGAAATGCAACAATTCATTGTAATGTGTATGTTGTGTTAAACATGTGAGCTCTGTCGGCTGTCTTGTGTATAAGTATGCCCTCTTTGAATGTTCTCCATCAATTCTGTTGCCCGGCCTCAAGAAAGGCCTTCACGATAGTGGGATGGAAGAGAGGGAGGACATGGATTCCACCTCCACCCTGCAGCCTTACTGGATCTCTCTCTTTTTCTTCTGTTCCCTCGCTTTCTGTTCTCTGCTTTTAAACACTCCTCCATCTTTATGTAAGTCTTTTCTCTCTCCTGCTCTCTCCTATCTCCCCCTCTCTCTCCCCTCTCTTGCTTAATTTTGCTCTCTCACACATTTCTCTTCCTCTCAACTATTTATCTCCCCGTCTCTCTCTTTCTCCCTCTCCTCCCTTTTCTTTCTTTCCCTTCTCTTTTTCTCTCCCTCTGTCTCCCTCTCTTTTTCTCTCTCTCCATTCTCTGTCCTCACCCTCGTTCTCTCTCTCTCCTCCCTCTCTTCTGCATGGGTTCTTTAAGTCTGGAGGCTAAACAGCTGTAGTGTAGTATCTACTGTATGTGATAAGAGATACGACTGTAATCTATTGTTGGTGCATGTATCGAAAGAAAGGAAGCACTGCTCTCGGATGAGCTTTCACCATTCAAATCTTTCCTTAACATTATAATTATTTCACAATATTGACGACGGATCAGCTCCTAGAGAGATATTACCACCTATGGCTGAAAATATTGAGGTGGCTTATTCTAGGCACAATATTGCATCACAAAATATATTGAGTAGCCTACAAGTAGCAAGTAGCAAAATAGAACTCGATTGAACATGAAATGTATAGTGCCTTCAGAAAGTATTCACACCGATTTACTTTTTCCAAATGTTGTTGTGTTACAGCCTGAATTTTAAATGGGATTTAGTGTCACTGGCATACACACAATACCCCATAATGTCAAAGTGGAATTATGTTTTTTTGATTTTTTTTTACAGATTAATTACTAATGAAAAGCTGAAATGTCTTGAGTCAATAACTATTCAACCCCTTTGTTATGGCAAGCCTAAATAAATTCAGGAGTAAACATTTGCTTAACAAGTCACATAATAAGTTGCATGGACTCACTCTGTGTGTGCAATAATAGTGTTTAACATGATTTTTGAATGACTACCTCATCTCTGTACCCCACACATACAATTATCTGGGAGGTCCCTCAGTCGAGCAGTGAATTTCAAACACAGATTCAACCACAAAGACCAGGGAGGTTTTCCAATGCCTCGCAAAGAAGGGCACCTGTTGGTAGATGAAATATCCCTTTGAGCATGGTGAAGTTATTAATTGCACTTTGGATGGTGTATCAATACACCCAGTCACTACAAAGGTACAGGCATCCTTCCTAACTCAGTTGCCGGAGAGGAAGGAAACTTCTCAGGAATTTCACTATGAGGCCAATAGTGACTTTAAAACAGTTACAGAGTTGAATGGCTGTGGTAGGAGAAAACTGAGGATGGATCAACAACATTGTAGTTACTCCACAATATTAACCTAAATGACAGTGTGAAAAGAAGGAAGCCTGTACAGAATAAAAACATTCCAAAACATACATCCTGTTTGCAATAAGGCAATAAAGTAAAACTGGAAAAAAATTGGGCAAATAAATTAACTTTATGTCCTGAATACAAAGCGTTATGTTGGGGGCAAATCCAACACATCACTGAGTACCACTCTTCATATTTTCAAGCATGGTGGTGGCTGCATCATGTTATGTGTATGCTTGTCATCGGCAAAGACTAGGGAGTTGTTGTTTTTTTAGCTAAGCACAGGCAAAATCCTAGAGGAAAACCTGGTTCAGTCCGCTTTCCAACAGACACTGGGAGACAAATTCACCTTTCAGCAGGACAATAACCTAAAACACAAGGCCAAATATACTGTACACTGGAGTTGCTTACCAAGATGACATTGAATGTTCCTGAGTGGCCTAGTTAAAGTTATGACTTAAATTGGCTTGAAAATCTATGGCAAGACTTGAAAATGGCTGTCTAGCAATGATCAACATCCAACTTGACAGAGCTTGAAGAATTTGTAAAAGACTGCAAATAATCCAGGTGTGCAAACTTCTTAGAGACTTACCCAGATAGACTGTAATCGCTGCCTAAGGTCATTTGTTTTGGTACTGTCCATTTGTAGCTTGTTTTTGGACACAGGTCCAGGAATGGCTAAAGGATTGCAATATTTACCTGGAGCTAACCCTGCAGATAGCATTATTGGGTGATCTGAAAAGTCATAGTCAATCGATCAATAATATAATAATACTTTTAGCAAAAATGTTTATTTTCAATTTACAATCTGTAGAAACAATGAGAATAGAATGGTTCAGAACTTCTGTAAAACATCACAGTACAGTTGAAAAATATATGGCAAATAGAAATCCAAATGGATTGTGTTAAGAGATAGATGGGTGGTGTTGAATGGAGTTGAAGGATGGGAAAAAACATATTGGGGATTGGAAGTGATGCAGACAATTACATTGATGGAAGTTACAATCTATCTGCAATATTAAAGCTGATCTACCCTCTAGGGAAAAAAAAAAGATTAAAAAGAAAATAGTAAAATATTTTTGCTGCCTAAGGTGATTGTAACGTGTATTGACTCAGGGGTGTGAATACTTATGTAAATGTGATATTTCTGTATTTTTTTTTCTTCAATACATGTTACAAAATGTCTAAAAACATATTTTTACTTTGTCATTATGGGCTATTGTGTGTAGATAGGTGAGGAAAAATATATTTAATCAATTTTGAATTTTGGCTGTAGGGTATGAAGGGGTATGAAAACTTTCTGAAGGCACTGTATTTCAATATGATTGAAATGGGCCTATAGGCTACTGTTTATATATTTATGTAGTAATCTCGGTTTTCATTTGAAGCATCTTTTTATACATCACTTGTTTGTATCAATTGCAAAGACATTAGCAACTTTGCATTTGTAGTCAACTTTGTTCTGAAGTTATCACTGTCACAGAGAGACGGATAAACCATGTGATTCTATGTTTATCGGAGATCTTCTGTGTATAAAGTGACATGGGAGTGCAAAAAAGCCTTTAACAACACACTTAGCTGTTCTATTAGTGGTCTGAGACAGCCGTTTGATTACAAGCGTTTTCAAGTGCAAATTTAATAACTATGGTTTAGGGGAACAGCTCAGAGATTTAATGATGCTACTACGAAGGTTCTAACGATTAACTTAGCCTTAAGATGCTCAGGGCCGGCTACAGCCTTTTGGGGGCCCTAAGCGAGATTTGGTTCCATCTGGAAAATCATCTGTTAATATTAAATAAATACTAATAACTACATTATTTCTGTTGCCATTTATCACTATTGTGAACTTTTACTGTATTGTGTACTTTTATTGTATACTGTATAATAATGTTGTATAATCACCTTCTGGTGTAAAAACCATGAAAAAAAACAACAACTATGTTTTAAAGTAAAGATTCACCCATTTTGAATGTTATATTGTTTTTGTGCATCTTTGAGCGATGTTCTATCGTTTCCCTGGGTCATTTTATGTTTTCATGTATATCTGAGCTATTGCTGTTCAAGCAGGCAGCAATTCGGCCGGTATGACGCAGCATTGCGATAAAGCCGCTCTCACTACACTGGAAGTTAATAGGAATATGACTTTTAGATTGCGAAAACGTCTATCATACACGTCAGATTTCAATACTGGCCGATGTCATAACGCGGGAGGTTGTCTTCTCTTGAATGTGCCATTGATAATATTTTTGCGATATTCCTACCTCGAGAAATGTGTAATTTAACCGAGGGTCTAACACATATCTCCTATTTGCCTGCCTCTTCAGTCCAGGGTGCATTGCATGGTGTTGCCGTTGTGAATGTCAGACTCCACTCTGTGAGGCACATCGATCTGCGGGTTGAACATGTGAGATTGTAGACTCCTAAATCGATAGGGCAGTTTGTTTGCGATTTTACAGCTAAGTAGCTACTTCACATACTGATATTACTGTTTGTTTGTTTGTTTGTTTGCTATCTAGCTAGCTATATAGTCCGGGTAGCCATGATTAGCTGTTCAGGAGTCTTATGGCTTGGGGGTAGAAGCTGTTGAGAAGTCTTTTGGACCTAGACTTGGCACTCCGGCACCGCTTGCCGTGCGGTAGCAGAGAGAACAGTCTATGACTAGGGTGGCTGCAGTCTTTGACAATTTTGAGGGCCTTCCTCTGACACCGCCTGGTATAGAGGTCCTGGATGGCAGGAAACTTGGCCCCAGTGATGTACTGGGCCGTACGCACTACCCTCTGTAGTGCCTTGCGGTCGGAGGCCGAGCAGTTGCCATACCAGGCGGTGATGCAACCAGTCAGGATGCTCTCGATGGTGCAGCTGTATAATTTTTGGAGGATCTGAGGACCCATGCCAAATCTTTTCAGTCTCCTGAGGGGGAATAGGCTTTGTCGTGCCCTCTTCACGACTGTCTTGGTGTGTTTGGACCATGATAGTTTGTTGGTGATGTGGACACCAAGGAACTTGAAGCTCTCAACCTGTTCAACTACAGCCCGTCGATGAGAATGGGGGCGTGCTCAGTCCTCTTTTTTTTCCTGTAGTCCACAATCATCTCCTTTGTCTTGGTCACGTTGAGGGAGAGGTTGTTATCCTGGCACCACACGGCCAGGTCTCTGACCTCCTCCCTATAGGCTGTCTCATCGTTGTCGGTGATCAGGCCTACCACTGTTGTGTCATAGGCAAACTTAATGATGGTGTTGGAGTCGTGCCTGGCCATGCAGTCATGGGTGAACAGGGAGTATAGGAGGGGACTGAGCACGTACCCCTGAGGGGCCCCCGTGTTGAGGATCAGTGTGGCAGATGTGTTGTTACCTACCCTTACCACCTGGGGGCGGCCCGTCAGGAAGTCCAGGATCCAGTTGCAGAGGGAGGTGTTTAGTCCCAGGATCCTTAGTCATTTGACAGGTGTAATGAACTGTCCATTGTTCAGCAGAGCAGTTGATAAAACAGGACCATGTTTGAAAAACAAGTGGTTCTGAGATTATGTCAATATTACACAGGTTACAGGTATAGACCTCTATATCTATATTAGTGACTGTGTCGAACACCACCTCCTGTTATGTTGGGTACCTACTGACCAAAAAATATGTTATGAAATATATGTTTTTTTCAATGAGTGTATAGTTAAAATAAATGTTTAAGGAAATACAGGCAGGCACCACATTACTACAAGACAACACAGTTCACTCAATCAAGGCTGATGGTGTTGTAAGTATAAAAGCAAAGCTTGCTTTCATATAATACAAAAAAAAGCTTGAAAAGGTAGTGAAATGGGGTAATGTCTTAGTGTGGGGTGGGAAGAATGCAATATATTACCTTGTATGTGATACAAATCACATTATTGTGGGAGCACCTCTAAGAGTATGAATTGGGCTGTTTGAGAAGGTTTGGATCCTAAACAACCTGCCTACACATTGTTGGAAGTACAATATACCAACATAGCTACTGCAGTAGGTCAAAGCTGTGTGCTGGAAAACATTGGTAGAGCATGGGTGAAGTACGCATTGTGGTGCTCATGTGAGTTTCCTTTCTTTTTAGACTTCAGATCAATGCCTACTTATCACATAAAATGTAGTTTTTAGTTTTTAATAATCTATATGAATCTCCCCACTGCTCTTTTACTGTGTGATCTCGCCTGTCCTTCTATACTGTAACATACTGTAATGTAACTAACATACATGTAAGACAATCCTCTATACTAGATTTCCCTTTCCCTATTGGGGTCTTGCATGCAAAACATCTATTTCTTCTGATTTTGAAATACAACTGAGTACATGATTGCCTTTTCTGATGCGTCAGTGGCTCATATATGCAAACTGCTTAGGGTTATCATAAATAACATCTATTCCCAGAAGAAAAAGCTTTATGAATTCAGCAATACTGTATATTAATCTGAGAGAATTGCATGTTGTTTTCCCCCTCATAAGTCAAGGTTCAATGGCAGGGCCTACTATTGGAATGAGATATGAATAAATATAGTTTTCTAGTATATGTTGTTTGTGTGAAATGTTTCTGAATTGAATACAATTTGGGAGGAAATGTAATGTGTACTGCCGTACACATTTGTCAGGCGACTGTAGCTAGCTGCCACTAGGGGGAGTGCAATTCTAAGGCATAACCATTCAAATTGTCTTTCACTGTGCAGGGACACACTGATATGTCTCCTTGTTCTTTAGTTTCGCAATGATCAGGCTGATGAAAACACCATCATTAGTAATATGAGAGACATTATGATCACAGGTAGCCCTCTTAAACCTCTAACAGCCATCCATCATTTCATCCCTTCGTTCCTTCCTCTAACTGCATAGCCTCCTTCTATCCCTCCTTCACCCACCATCCTCCCCTTTCTTTCTCCCTGCTTTATTATTACACTATCGCTCTACACTTTATTCCTCTATATTTCCGTTCCAACTTCTATAGCTTGACCACTGCATCTCATCTCTCATCTCCCCCTCCACCCTTGAAGCCAGACCCCTCTGCTGGGTCACCCTACCCCATGTTGTAGTGCTGACATGTAGGTTGCCTCTCGATGTACAGGGCACTGGACGGGGGCCATTTCTCTTTATGTGTTTATTGACTTCACATTCACATCTCTCTCTTAGTGGACAACTGGACGCCATGATGAGATTGTCCTGGTTGAGTATCAGTGATTGACTTGGAATTGACTATTTGGTTACGCTCTCCGTAGCCAATGTGAGTATGACTTTTAAGCAGGTCAACATTCACAAGGCCGCAGGGCCAGACTGATTACCAGGACGTGTACTCTGAGCATGCGCTGACCAACTGGCAAGTGTCTTCACTGACATTTTCATCATGTCCCTGACTGATTCTGTAATACCAACATGTTTCAAGCAGACCACCATAGTCCCTGTGCCCAAGAACACTAAGATAACCTGCCTAAATGACTACCGACCCGTAGCACTCACGTCTGTAGGCATGAAGTGCTTTGAAAGGCAGGTCATGGCTCACACCATTATCCCAGAAACCCTAGACCCACTCCAATTTGCATACCGCCCCAACAGATCCATAGATGATGCAATCTCTATTGCACTTCACACTGCCCTTTCCCACCTGGACAAGAGGAACACCTATGTGAGAATGTTATTCATTGACTACAGCTCAGCGTTCAACACCATAGTGCCCTCAAAGCTCATCACTAAGCTAAGGACCCTGGGACTAAACACCTCCCTCTGCAACTGTATCCTGGACTTCCTGACGGGCCGCCCCCAGGTGGTAAGGGTAGGTAACAACACATCTGCCATGCTGATCCTCAACACGGGGGCCCCTCAGGGGTGCATGCTCAGTCCCCTCCTGTACTCCCTGTTCACCCATGACTGCATGGCCAGGCACGACTCCAACACCATCATCAAGCTTTTTTTTGTATTATATGAAAGCAAGCTTTGCTTTTATACTTACAACACCATCAGCCTTGATTGAGTGAACTGTGTTGTCTTGTAGTAATGTGGTACCTGCCTGTATTTCCTTAAACATTTATTTTAACTATACACTCATTGAAAAATACATATATTTCATAACATATTTTTTGGTCAGTAGGTACCCAACATAACAGGAGGTGGTGTTCGACACAGTCACTAATATAGATATAGAGGTCTATACCTGTAACCTGTGTAATATTGACATAAGCTCAGAACCACTTGTTTTTCAAACATGGTCCTGTTTTATCAACTGCTCTGCTGAACAATGGACAGTTCATTACATCTGTCAAATGACTAAGCATCATGGGACTAAACACCTCCCTCTGCAACTGGATCCTGGACTTCCTGACGGGCCACCCCCAGGTGGTAAGGGTAGGTAACAACACATCTGCCATGCTGATCCTCAACACGGGGGCCCCTCAGGGGTGCGTGCTCAGTCCCCTCCTGTACTCCCTGTTCACCCATGACTGCATGGCCAGGCACGACTCCAACACCATCATTAAGTTTGCCTACAACACAACAGTGGTAGGCCTGATCACCGACAACGATGAGACAGCCAATAGGGAGGAGATCAGAGACCTGGCCGTGTGGTGCCAGGATAACAACCTCTCCCTCAACGTGATCAAGACACAGGAGATGATTGTGGACTACAGGAAAGAAAAGAGGACTGAGCACGCCCCCATTCTCATCGATGGGGCTGTAGTGGAACAGGTTGAGAGCTTCAAGTTCCTTGGTGTCCACATCACCAACAAACTATCATGGTCCAAACACACCAAGACAGTTGTGAAGAGGGCACGACAAAGCCTATTCCCCCTCAGGAGACTGAAAAGATTTGGCATGGGTCCTCAGATCCTCAAAAAGTTATACAGCTGCACCATCGAGAGCATCCTGACTGGTTGCATCACCGCCTGGTATGGCAACTGCTCGGCCTCCGACTGCAAGGCACTACAGAGGGTAGTGCGTACGGCCCAGTACATCACTGGGGCCAAGCTCCCTGCCATCCATGACCTCTATACCAGGCAGTGTCAGAGGAAGGCCCTAAAAATTGTCAAAGACTCCAGCCACCCTAGTCATAGACTGTTCTCTGCTACCGCACGGCAAGCGGTACCGGAGCGCTGAGTCTAGGTCCAAAAGGCTTCTTAACAGCTTCTACCCTCAAGCCATAAGACTTCTGAACAGCTAATCATGGCTACCCGGACTATTTGCATTCTTAAAAACTGCATTGTTGGTTAAGGGCTTGTAAGTAAGCATTTCACTGTAAGGCCTACACCTGTTGTATTCGGCGCATGTGGCAAATAACATTGGATTAGATTTGATTTGAATGTTAAATAGAGTGAGGGTCATACTAGGATAATGCTCCATATCAGTCTGTAGTAGCAGACCGCATGCAGTGCAATGGACAATAGAGACAATGGGAGCATGTCAAGCAGCTCTCTGTATCAGCTAATTTATTCTGGTTTGATGGCTTAACTGATACCACTGCGTGCCCTTTACTAACTTTAAGTTTGCTGGACCAGCAGATTCATATTGACCAGCACAATGACATATCCATGAAGAAGCAGTATTTGTCTGTAGCTGATAAATGCTTTCAGCTGTCATTCCACAGTTGCTCTAAGAATACAGTTGAAGTTGGTAGTTGGGCGGGCCCATCTGAAATTAGCCCGCCCAACTACCTCATCCCTATATTGTTATTTATTTTGTTCATTTGTACCCCAGTATCTCTATTTGCACATCATCTCTTGCACATCTATCATTCCAGTGTTAATACTAATTGTAATTATTTTGCACTATAGCCTATTTATTGCCTTACCTCCATAACTTGCTACATTTGCACACACTGTATATATATTTATTTCTGTTGTATTTTTGACTTTGTTTTGTTTTACCCCATATGTAACTCTGTGTTGTTGTTTTTATCGCACTGCTTTGCTTTATCTTGGCCAGGTCGCAGTTGTAAATGAGAACTTGTTCTCAACTGGCTTACCTGGTTAAATAAAGGTGAAATAAATAAATAAATAAAAAAGTCGGAAGTTTACATACACCTTAGCCAAATACATTTAAGCTCAGTTTTTCACAATTCCTGACATTTAATCCTAGTAAAAATTCCCTGTCTTAGGTCAGTTAGGATCACCACTTTATTTTAAGAATGTGAAATGTCAGAATAATAGTAGAGAGAATGATTTATTTCAGCTTTTATTTCTTTCATCACATTCCCAGTGGGTCAGAAGTTTACATACACTCAATTAGTATTTGGTAGCATTGCCTTTAAATTGTTTAACTTGGGTCCAACGTTTCGGGTAGCCTTCCACAAGCTTCCCACAATAAATTGGGTGAATTTTGGCCCATTCCTCCTGACAGAGCTGGTGTAACTGAGTCAGGTTTGTAGGCCTCCTTGCTCGCACATGCTTTTTCAGTTCTTCCCACAAATGTTCTATAGGATTGAGGTCAAGGCTTTGTGATGGCCACTCCAATACCTTGACTTTGTTGTCCTTAAGCCATTTTGCCACAACTTTGGAATTATGCTTGGGGTCATTGTCCATTTGGAAGACCCATTTGCGACCAAGCTTTAACTTCCTGACTGATGTCTTGAGATGTTGCTTCAATATAGCCACATAATTTTCCTTCCTCATGATGCCTTCTATTTTGTGTAGTGCACCAGTCCCTCCTGCAGCAAAGCACCCCCACAGCATGATGCTGCCACCTCTGTGCTTCACTGTTGGGATGGTGTTCTTCGGCTTGCAAGCGTTCCCCTTTTTCCTCCAAACATAACGATGGTCATTATGGTCAAACAGTTTTCTTTTTGTTTCATCAGACCAGAGGACATTTCTCCAAAAAGTACTTTGTCCCCATCTGCAGTTGCAAACTGTAGTCTGGCTTTTTTATGGCGGTTTTGGAGCAGTGGCTTCTTCCTTGCTAAGCGGCCTTTCAGGTTATGTCAATATAGGACTTGTTTTACTGTGGATATAGATACTTTTGTACCTGTTTCCTCCAGCATCTTCACAAGGTCCTTTGCTGTTGTTCTGGGATTGATTTGCACTTTTCGCACCAAAGTACGTTCATCTATAGGAGACAGAACGCGTCTCCTTCCTGAGCGGTATGATGGCTGCGTGGTCCCATGGTGTTTATACTTTCGTACTATTGTTTGTACAGATAAACGTGGTACCTTCAGGCGTTTGGAAATTGCTCCCAAGGATGAATCAGACTTGTGGAGGTCCCCAAAAAAATTTCTGAGGTCTTGGCTGATTTCTTTACATTTTCCCATGATGTCAAGCAAAGAGGCACTGAGTTTGAAGGTAGGCCTTGAAATACATCCACAGGTACACCTTCAATTGACTCAAATGATGTCAATTAGCCTATCAGAAGCTTCTAAAGCCATGACATAATTTTCTGGAATTTTCCAAGCTGTTTAAAGGCACAGTCAACTTAGTGTATGTAAACGTCTGACCCACTGGAATTGTGATACAGTGAATTATAAGTGAAATAATCTGTCTGTAAACAATTGTTGGAAAAATGACTTGTGTCATGCACAAAGTAGATGTCCTAACCGACTTGCCAAAACGATAGTTTGTTAACAAGACATTTGTGGAGTGGTTGAAACACTTAGGTTGGAGTCATTAAAACTAGTTTATGTAAACTTCTGACTTCAACTGTATCTAGGGCTGTCCCCGACTAAAAAAATCTTGGTCGACCGAGAGTCGTCTGTTCTTTCGACCAATCGATTCTATTTTTCCCTATATAGACACACCCTATGTGTAAATAAAGTAAACTATATGTAGGCTACTGAGCTTGTCTGATGCTTTAAGCACATTGTGATTAAACAATTAAGACACACAAATGACTCGAGGGAGCCAGAGATCAAGGTAGCCTAACCAGAAAAAAAATACCTGTTCCTGACCCCCCTCCATCTGCTGCTGGCCTTCGCAGATTCTGCCATTAAGCTCCTGAATTTGCCGGTAATAGGCTACACCAGGGGTCGGCAACCTTTTCCATTTGGAGTGCCAATTTATGTTACAATTTCTACCGATCTGAGTGCCAGCTCATATTAGTGGAACAGTCTTCGTATCCTAAAAATCATTATCATGTGGTTAACTTCTATTGCCATTGCCAACTATATAATAATAATAATAATAATAATATGCCATTTAGCAGACGCTTTTATCCAAAGCGACTTACAGTCATGCGTGCATACATTTTTGTGTATGGGTGGTCCCGGGGATCGAACCCACTACCTTGGCGTTACAAGCGCCGTGCTCTACCAGCTGAGCTACAGAGGACCACCATATAAAAATAGCCTACATAAAGCCAACAAATAAAAACATTGCAGCCTGCAGATAGAAAATATCCTGATCCTGAGTCAAGTTCTTACACACCGATCTCGGCAAACCATTTCTGTATGAACCTCGCTTTGTCCACGGGGGCAGTGTCATGCTGAAACAGGAAAGGGCCTTCCCCCAACTGTTGCCACAAAGTTGGAAGCATAGAATCGTCTAGAATGTCATTGTATGCTGTAGTGTTAAGATTTCCCTTCACTGGAACTAAGGGGCCTAGCCTGAACCATGAAAAACAGCCCCAGACCATTATTCCTCCTCCACCAAACTTTACAGTTGGCACTATGCATTCGGGGAGGTAGCGTTATCCTGGCATCCACCAAACCCAGATTCGTCCGTCGGACTGCCAGATGGTGAAGCGTGATTCATCACTCTAGAGAATGCGTTTACACAGCTCCAGAGTCCAATGGCAGCGAGCTTTACACTACTCCAGCCAACGCTTGGCATTGCGCATGGTGATTTTAGGCTTGTGTGCGGCTGCTCGGCAATGGAAACCTATTTCATGAAGCTCCCAACTAACAGTTATTGTGCTGACATTGCTTCCAGATGCAGTTTGGAACTCGGTAGTGAGTGTTGCAACCGAGGACGGATGATTTTTACTGTGAGTTTGTGTGGCTTACCACTTCGCAGCTGAGCCTTGTTGCTCCTAAATGTTTCCACTTCATAATAATAGCACTTACAGTTGACCTGGGCAGCTCTAGCAGGGCAGAAATTTTACGAACTGACTTGTTGAAAAGGTGGCATCCTATGACGGTGCCACGTTGAAAGTCACTGAGCTCTTCAGTAAAGCCATTCTACTGCCAATGTTTGTCTATGGAGATTGCCTGGCTGTGTGCTCGATTTTATACACCTGTCAGCAACGTGTGTGGCTGAAATAGCCAAATCCACTAATTTGAAGGGGTGTCCACATACCTTTGTATATATAGTGTATTTGCTACTGCTCGACTAAAACAGTCTTGGTCGACCAACAGCCTATCGACCAATCAGTCTAGAAATATCTCATTTACATAAGTATTCACAACCCTTTGCTATGGCAATCCAAATTGAGCTCAGGCGCATCCAATTTCCTTTGATCGTCCTTGAGATGTCACAACAAGTTGATTGGAGTCCACCTGTGGCCAATTCACTTGTTTGGACATGATTTAGAAAGAAACACACCTGTCTATATAAGGTCCCACAGTTCACAGTGCATGTCAGAGCAGAAACTATACCATGAAGTCCAAGGAACTGTCCGTAGATCTCCGAGATAGAATTGTGATGAGGCATATATACAGTGGCTTGCGAAAGTATTCACCCCCTTGGCATTTTTCCTATTTTGTTGCCTTACACAACCTGGAATTAAAATTGATTTTTGGGGGGTTTGTATCATTTGATTTACACAACATGCCTACCACTTTGAAGATGCAAAATATTTGTTATTGTGAAACAAACAAGAAATAAGACAAAAAAACAGAACTTGAGCGTGCATAACTATTCACCCCCCCAAAATCAATACTTTGTAGAGCCACCTTTTGCAGCAATTACAGCTGCAAGTCTCTTGGGGTATGTCTCTATAAGCTTGACACATCAAGCCACTGGGATTTTTGCCCATTCTTCAAGGCAAAACTGCTCCAGCTCCTTCAAGTTGGATGGGTTCCGCTGGTGTACAGCAATCTTTAAGTCATACCACAGATTCTCAATTGGGTTGAGGTCTGGGCTTTGACTAGGCCATTCCAAGACATTTAAATGTTTCCCCTTAAACCACTCGAGTGTTGCTTTAGCAGTATGCTTAGGGTGATTGTTCTGCTGGAAGGTGAACCTCCGTCCCAGTCTAAAATCTCTGGAAGACTGAAACAGGTTTCCCTCAAGAATATTCCTGTATTTAGCGCCATCCATCATTCCTTCAATTCTGACCAGTTTCCCAGTCCCTGATGATTAAAAACATCCCCACAGCATGATGCTGCCGCCACCATGCTTCACTGTGGGGATGCTGTTCTCGGGGTGATGAGAGGTGTTGGGTTTGCGCCAGACATAGAGTTTTCCTTGATGACCAAGAAGCTCAATTTTAGTCTCATTTGACCAGAGTACCTTCTTCCATATGTTTGGGGAGTCTCCCACATATATTTTGGTGAACCACAAATGTGTTTGCTTATTTGTTTCTTTAAGCAATGGCTTTTTTTCTGGCCACTCTTCCATAAAGCCCAGCTCTGTGGAGTGTACGGCTTAAAGTGGTCCTATGGACAGATACTCCAATCTCCGCTGTGGAGCTTTGTAGCTCCTTCAGTGTTATCTTTGGTCTCTTTGTTGCCTCTCTGATTAATGCCCTCCTTGCCTGGTCCGTGAGTTTTGGTGGGCGGCCCTCTCTTGGCAGGTTTGTTGTGGTGCCATATTCTTTCAATTTTTTAATAATGGATTTAATGGTGCTCTGTGGGATGTTCAAGGTTTCTGATATTTTTTTATAACCCCACCCTGATCTGTACTTCTCCACAACTTTGTCCCTGACCTGTTTGGAAAGCTACTTGGTCTTCATGGTGCCGCTTGCTTGGTGGTGCCCCTTGCTTATTTCGCCTTTCAGAACAGGTGTATATATACTGAGATCATGTGACACTTAGATTGCACACAGGTGGACTTTATTTAACTAATTATGTGACTTCTGAAGGTAATTGGTTGCACCAGATCTTATTTAGGGGCTTCATAGCAAAGGGGGTGAATACAAATGCACGCACCACTTTTCCGTTATTAATTTTTTAGAATTTTTTGAAACATGTTATTTTTTTCATTTCATTTCACCAATTTTGACTATTTTGTGTATGTCCATTACATGAAATCCAAATAAAAATCAATTTAAATTACAGGTTGTAATGCAACAAAAAAGGAAAAACGGCAAGGGGGGTGAATACTTTTGCAAGGCACTGTATCTGGGGAAGGGTATAAAACAATTTCTACAGTGTTTAAAGTTTCCAAGAGCACAGTAGTCTCTATCATTGGGAAATGGAAAAAATATGGAACTACCCAGACTCTGCCTAGAGCTGGCCGTCCGACGAAATTGAGCAACCGGGAAAGAAGGACCTTGGTCAGGGAGGTGACCAAGAACCCAATAACCACTCTGACAGAACTACAGAGTTCCTTGGCTGAGATGGGAGAACCTGACAGAAGGACAACAGTCTGTACAGCACTCTGGGCTTACTGGGAGAGTGGCCAGATGGAAGCCACTCCTGAGAAAAAGGCACATGACAGCACGCCTGGAGTTTGCAAAAAGGCACGTGAAAGACTCTGAAAGCATAAGGCAAACGGTTCAGGGGTCTGATGAGACAAAAATGGAACTCTTTGGCCTGAATGCAAAGCGCTATGTCTGGAGAAGGCACAGCTCATCACCCGTCTAACACCATCTCTACCGTGATGCATGGTGGTGGCAGCATCATGCTATGGGGATGGTTTTCAACAGCAGGGACTCAGAGACTGGTAAGGATAGAGGGAACAATGAATGGAACCAAATACAGGCAAATCCCTGATGAGAACCTGCTTCAGAGTGCAAATGATCTTAGACTGGGGCGAAGATTTACATTCCAACAGGACAATGACCCCAAGCATACAGACAAAGCAATGCTGGAATAGCTTCAAAACAAGAATGTAAAAGTCCTTGAGTGGCCCAGCCAAAGCCCAGACTTGAATCTCATTGAAAATCTGTGGAGAGACTTGAAAATTGCTGTTCACCACTGCTCCCCATCTAACTTAACAGAGCTTGAGAAAATCCCCAATGGGAGAAAATCCCCAAATCCAGATGTGCAAAGCTGATACAGACATACCCAAGATGGACTCAAAGCTGTAATCGCTGCCCAAGGTGTTTCTACAAAGTATTGACTTGGGTCTGAATACTTATGTAAATGAGATTTCATTTTCTATACATTTGCAAAAAAACTAAAAACAAACATGTTTTCACTTTGTCATTATGGGGTATTGTGTGTAGATGGGTGAGAACTTTTTCTGTAATCAATTTTAATTCAGGCTGTAACACAACAACATTTGTAATAAGTCAAGGGGTATGAATACTTTCTGAAGGCACTGTATGTCTCATATGGCACAACCCTGCTATCTGAATCTGTCTGTTATTCATCTGAATAACATATAACCTGAGAGGTGTTGTACTGCAGAGGTGGTCGCTGCACTCTGTACCCCCTGGAAGAGAGAACCATTAGTGTGTGTGTGTGTGTGTGTGTGTGAATCAGACCCATGTGTTGACCAGTGGATGCTCCCATCTCTCTACCCCTCAGACATGCTCTACAGTGTTGTGATCACAGAGACCGAGGAACTACCACCCACACAAACTAACTAACGCCTGTAGCTAGTGCTCTTCACTTCAATTAGAGAGAAGATCTAATGGATGTGTCTGTACGAATCAACAAACATGAATGAATGGAGATGGATAAATAGCAAACAAACATGGCTATCTGAAAACATTGAGAGTGTTTCTGTTCATAAAACCACCGTTGGTGTCCCTTAATTTAATCCATACCTTAGTGCATTCGTGGTGTCTCCAATTCAATATGTTACTTTCACAATGGTTTAGTAAATTCACACCAAATAAAAATTCCATAATTGAACAGTAAAACAATAGCCCACTTGTTTACAGACCACTGTGTTAGTTCAGTAGAATGTACAGTATTATGCTTTCAAGGAACAAATCGTGATTAAAAAGAGAGACAATTGAACTGTCCGTGTGTGTGGTTAATTTGGTAAGATGTGTATAAATGGGGCACCCAGGCCTTTGTGACAGGCTACTGATTGATTGTCTGCAGATTAATTAATTCCTCACTCTCCCTGCTCACAATAGGTGTTCAGTGTTGCTGCCTGTCTCTTTGTGTTGTGTTTTCTGGGTGCCATTGGCTGGTTCTTTCTGTAACAGAGGAAGCCCATATTGTGCCAGGAAGTGTGTGAAAGGGGGCAGGCCATGACTGCCAGTCAGGGTGAGAGGGAGCTAAATGCCCAGATCAACAGGACATTTTAGTGTATGTGTGTGTGTGTGTGTGTGTGTGTGTGTGTAGTGGTATGGGGGATGGTGATGGATGGGGGTTGAATAATGATGAGATGATGAGAGGCACGGGCCTCATCCGTACCCCTGTTTCCCATGGACACTGGGACGGGGTGGTACAACAGTCTGGCATGGCCTCTCAGAGGAAAACAGACCTGCGCTTGTCTAGGGAAGCCATGTTTGTAACATCTCAGTCGATGCTCAGCTGATGATGATGATGATGATATGCACCTGTTTGATCCAGGGCGTTGCTCTGTCACCTCCATCCACCCCATTAATACAAATTCAATTTCCATTCTGTTTTCCTGCCGATAACCTTCACACCACCTGTTCACACGTAACCATTCACACCTCAGATATTCATTGACTTTATGAATAGCTTCATGTAGAGACCAGGTATATTCATTCTCTCATACAATTAATGTGCCATTGTGTTCACTGCAATACCTCCTTGACCTTGACGGTTTAAAGCTTGAATATGCAACATTGAATGCTCTGCTTCTTCCTTAGAGGATTTTATTCCCAGAACAACTCAGCACTTGTAGCCTCTGCCTATTCTGATTACAGCATGGGTGTACACTCATGCAGTTGTGGATAATATTGTGGCCACTCCCCATTGACCGGTCTGTCCAATGAGGGTGCTTGCTGCAGGCTTCCATTTACAGTTTCAGTAGTACCATAGTGTTGCTCGGCAACCAGAATCGGCACATTTCGGGGAGGTTCTGTGTAGATGGCAGCAGCTGTAGTTCACTTCAGAAGAGAGTGAGAGAAAGAGAGCGAGAACGTGAAGGTACAGATATTGAGGGAGGAGAGAGAGTTTAAAGTCAGAGAGGAGGAAAAGGGGGAGAAGAACAGGGGGTCAGAGACACAGGGAGGGAGTGATCGAGGTAGAGGAGCCCCCATCTCTTGCCTTCATCGAGAAAGTTTGCTTCTGCGACCAAAGAGGAGGAAGAGGAGGAGGAAGGAGGAGGAAGAAGAAGAGGCCATTGCTAAGCCTGATTGAGAGAGTGTGTATCAGAGCAGAGAGGGATGTGTGGTGTGTGAATGATTAGTCCTCAGTGTTTCTGTACTCCCACACACTACAGTACCTTCTGGAGCTGTGGATCTATAGCCATGACTCCCCACAGATTCCCAGCCTGACACACACTCTGGAGGGACGGGAACAGAGGACAGCCTGGGTGACCTGGATACGAGCTGAGCAGAGCTGATGCAGTCTACAGAGTACATGTTATTTTAAGCAGATCCTGACTTGAACTTGGTCTGAGTTGATCCAAACAGATCCAAATAGGTTTTGGTCTGGATCTTGATCTAAGACTGCTTTAGATGGACCAGGTTCTCATCAGGGCTAGTGTTTGTTGAGACACACGTCCAGAACGGTTTTAGCCTGGGGAGTTCCTTAGAAGCTCTGTAGCGTTCCAGAGAGGTTTACCCACTCAAGACCAGGACAGTGTGCCAGAAGAGGAGGATCCATGTCTGGATTCACACATTGAACACATGAGCAATGTTCAGTACCTGTGGTGCCTTGATGTTTACTGGATCTGCTAACATGAACATAATACACCTGGCACAGGAACCTACACCTAGCACCATGGACTAACCAGCTCTGTCTCTTTATAGTGGCCCCCTGTTGATCTTCTGCAGGAGAACTTAGGAGCAGAAAAATGTGGAAGTGTAAGACATTCTGTATGGAGTATTGGCATGTGTTGTGTCTACATCCTCACAATACTTTTCATAAGAGGTAAGTTGACTTTACACTAGATGTTTCCGATTTGTTCTGCAGGATGAAACCCTTGTGATTAATTTGTGCCTGTGGCTCATGGATCTTTCTTCATGCTCTTATTTGAACACTCCAAATTTGAATTAAAAAAGGCTCTCTGGAATTAATTAGTAGAGATGTAGATGTTTTATAGACAGAAACTAAGAACAACACACAGAGCAATGTTTAGGCATAGTGCTAACAGTAAGTGTGATTGTGTGAGACATTACTCTGTGGTGTGAGGTGGCTGGACCACAATGGATTCCCCTGAGAGAAACAAGTCACTTGGTTGGGTCACTTGGTCTCTTGGTGATGCTTGTCTACTTAATGTTGTCTACTGTAATGGGATTGGAGCTGCTAGCGTGGAACCCCGTATTATCGGCATATTCAACAGCGTTTAAGAAATATATTACCTTTAACAGTGTTATCTTGTGATGAAGCCATCAATGTTTTGTGATTACAAAACGTACTGTTATTTTCCAGTCCATTTAAATGTTGAGCTCGAGGTGATTTAGTCCTCCAACCGCTAGAGTGTCCGAAGTTAGGGGGTGTCCGATGTTAGGGGGTTTCCGATGTTGGGGGGAAATTAGCTAAGTGCTTAGGAGGAGAGAACAGCAAGGGTGACTGGACTCGACATCCACTCATCCATTTTGGTGTTCACCTTTCACCTAGTGCAGGATCTATGCAGGATTGTTCATTGCATTTACTGCTCCCGTTGGAGCAGGTAGGGAATCTTTCTTTATGAGCATAGCCTACATGTTACAGGGCAGTCTCCTTGGTGTGTTAGCTATAAGATTAGATTTAATGTTGGATGATTGTATCACAGGTCAGTGTTATCAGCTTAGTGGCAGAAACAAGGAGTGGGTAATAGTCTTCAAATGGCTTTAAGTAAGTGCAGAGCAGGTCATCTTACTGAATCTAGTCAGAGGGTTTCCTCTCAGCTTTTGATATACAGCACTGTACATACAGTAGGTAGTTTACACGATAGGAAGGTGGAGCCACGCACACTTCTTACGAAGCGTACTCCAATTCATCCTCCCTATCCCCCTCTACAGGGACTATAAAATACACCTCATGTCTCTGACTGTCTGTCACGAGCCGTTCTATATTCCAGTACAGCTGCTGTGATTCCACCATGCTGTTGAGAATACAAATGTTTAGCTGACTCCCACAGAATAGTCATTATCTACAATCAAGGAGAACAACCAAGGGCTGAATGAACATACCTATGGGATTGTGTTGGTTTGTGCTTTTCTGATGCCACTTCATGCAGGAAACCCCCCACACAGATGTGTAAGAGACCGACACTAATATCATGCATTTTGAAGTATACTGCATTTTGAAGCTTCAAGAGCAATGAGAAAAGGGTTTTATGTTCTACATAATCATAAAGCATCCATACTCGCTGGTGATAATCAAAACAATAACCAACTGTCCATTTATTAACTAATCTAATAACTCTCACCTTCTGCAACTTCACAACTGTTAAAATAAAATGTAATCCTGATACTTATATACATTACAGGCATAGCCTACATGTGGAGTTTTACTCATGCATAACCCATATAGTTGGTTTGATGTTGCCGACCGCATCAGGCCTGAGTTTGATGTCAAAATTAGAACTGAGCTGTGTTTGGAGACATGGTAGACTGATCTAGAGTCTGTGGAACCCTCAGAAGCACATGTCACACTGTCACATCTATGCTAATGTATTCTCACACACACACACACGTGCATACGCATACACACACACACACACACACACACACACACACACACACACAACGCTATGGTCATTAGTATTCATAGGATGAGGACATGTCCATAATGCATTACTTAGCTGTTATTATACCCTGAAAACAGTGCCTCCTGTCACTTTATATTGCTGGGAATTCTCATCAGCTGTAGGTACAGCTGTCACACTGGATGGATGGGTGTTGAGTCAATCACGTTTCTTCTGGTATTGACACATGCTAAACATTGTATTGACATTTGCTAAACATTGCTAATTGGAATACTGAATAGCAATTCTTCTTATTCCTCTTCCTTGTATTTCCTCTTAGTTTAATATCTCAGTCCATTATGGTGCAATGGGAGACATTCTGTGTGCTGCTCCATTATCTAACATCCATGATAGAGCTTGAGAGAGCAGAATACAGACATTACAGAGAATTACAGAAGGGACATCTTGAAATGGGAAGGTGAAAAGAATAGGTGATGAGAGAGGGGTGGATACAAAAATAGAGAAATAAAGAGGGTATACAGATACAGAAAGGCAGGGGGACTGTACAGTAGCTCTTACATCCTTTGGGATATGGAGGGAGGGAGAGGAGGGGCCGCTAAATTCATACTAAGAAAGCCCTCTCTCTTCCTATTTTTCCTCATTGTATATATTGTGATGTCACGAGAGGCTGTGTCCTGGAGGGACGTTACATCCCCCTGAGATGGCTGCAAACCCAGACAGCTATGGCTCCATCTGCTGGTATGGTCGGGAACTCCACCCCTCTATGGCCAAGCTTCCCACGCAGCTGAAACAAATCAGGAGCTGATGAGCTGAAGGTTTGTTGAAGGGAAGAGACACACTGAGGGTGAGTGTGTGGGTTGTGAAGAAACACAGTCTCCAACCTGGGCTCTCTGGAGGACAAGAGTGCTGCACGTCCACTTCCATGAGGAATATAAGGATTTGGAGATACTTACCTTTGGGAAATACTCACCTTTGGATATATGCACCTGTGGAAATACGTGAGAGACATTTGGAAGGACTTTTTGCTGGGTTGGCCACTAGCTGCAACGTGGACT
This sequence comes from Coregonus clupeaformis, assembly GCF_020615455.1. Lineage (NCBI taxonomy): Eukaryota > Metazoa > Chordata > Actinopteri > Salmoniformes > Salmonidae > Coregonus > Coregonus clupeaformis. Next base: position 32,528,696 of record NC_059221.1, on the reverse strand, counting down.
ACAGTAAGGCTGGGGAAAAGTTATCTGAGCGAGTGAGAATTATGATTTTGGATGTGGAAGAGACATCCCTGAACTGTTAACCCTTAAAGAGCCACAAGAGAACAGAATTTTGTTATATTTTCGTTAATTTCCCAAGACCTATAATAAAATCCTTGTTTTGTTTGAACCTTGTCTCCTTGCACTACTTGAGCAATCCCGCTGAAAGCTGTGTAGCCTCTCGTGACGTCACAATATGCAAACATTCAGTGCTGAAAGACTCTATTAATAGAGGTGCTAACACCTCCTCTCTCTCCCTCTCTCTATCTCTCTCTCTCTCTGACACTGTAGTCTCTTGGAATTATTGCTTTTTTTAAAAATGAAAACCTGTTATATTTATGCCTGATCAAAAATACTTCATTATGCTCCTGATTCCTCAGTCACTGGAATAATGTTATCATGATGGGGCGTAACTCGAAACACCAGCAGAGGGTTTACAGTAACATGGTCAGATTCTGTTCCATGACTTTAGCTATGTTGTTAAAGCAAGGCCGGTGTAGTCACGGCCGGTGTATTATGGTGGGGGATTATAATACTGTTTTAAATAGCTCAATGGACCGAAAAGGAAATCACACCACAAACAATCACCCACATGCTCTTAAGGAAATTGTGAATGTCATGGATACATTAGAACTAGTAGATATATGGAGGCTTAAATATGCTGATCTAGTGAGATATACATGGCGGAGACTGAATCAAGCTAGTCGTCTTGACTTCTTTCTTATCTCATTCTCGTTGGCACCAAAAGTAAAAAAAAGTGTTGATAGGGGACAGAATGCGGTCGGACCATCATATAATAGGCATATACATTACTCTGACTGAATTTCCACGTGGCGAGGATATTGGAAATTTAATCAAAGCCTATTAGATGATAATTTATTTATAATTAGAACAAAGGAATTTATAACTGACTTTTTCCAACATAACATAGGTACAGCGAATCCCCTTATTGTATGGGACACCTTTAAATGTGCCTTTAGAGGCCATGCAATTCAGTACTCATCTCGAAAACAAAAGCAATTTAGGTCAAAAGAGTTTATACTAAGAAAGGAAATAGAAAGTCTAACAGAACAGATAGATGGCAATAAAAACTGTAACATATAGGCTCAGAATAAATTAGAGGAAAAACAAAAAGAAATGGAAAAACTTATTCAAGAAAGATCAAGTGTAATATATTATAAAAATAAAGCAAACTGGATGGAATATGGGGAAAAAATGCACAAAATTCTTTTTTAATCTTCAATATAGGAATGCTACCAAAAGAACTTAATGAAACTGGTTACAATTGACGGAGTCACCCATAATTCACCTAATGATATTTTGAAGGAAGAAACAAAGTATTTTAAGCATATGTTTTCTTTTCAGTCGCCTCCATCTCCTCTAACTGAAGCTAATTGTAGAGATTTTTTTCCTATTGATAATGTCAAATTAACAGCCACACAGAAAGACTCATGTGAAGGTGAAATTACAGAGGAGGAACTTTGGATGCAATTAAAGACTTTAAGTCCGGGAAAACTCCAGGGTTGGATGGCATACCAATCGAGGTATACCAAACCTTTTTTTGATATACTAAGAGGACCGTTATTAGCATGTTTTAACCACTCCTATGTAAATGGTAGATTATCTGACACTCAAGAAGAAGGTCTGATCTCATTATTACTGAAACAGGATACAAGTGGAAAATATAAAGATCCAGTCCATTTACAAAATTGGAGGCCCCTTACACTTCAGTGTTGTGATGCAAAAATCCTAGCAAAATGTATAGCGCATAGAATTAAAAAGGTATTGTCGGATATTATTCATTCTAATCAGACAGGTTTTTTACATGGAAGATACATTGGAGATAATATAAGGCAAGTATTGGAAACAATAGAACACTATGGAAAATATGGGAAACCAGGCCTGCTATTCATAGCAGACTTCGAAAAGGCATTTGATAAAGTTCGACTGGAATTTATATATAAATGCCTGGAGCATTTCAATTTTGGAGAATCTCTTATAAAATGGGTCAAAATCATGTATAGTAACCCTAGGTGTAAAATAGTAAATAATGGCTATTTCTCAGAAAGTTTCAAACTGTCAAGAGGAGTGAAACAAGGTTGTCCACTATCGGCATATCTATTTATTGTGGCCATCGAGATGTTAGCTATTAAAATCAGATCCAATAATAATATCAGAGGATTAGAAATACAGGGCTTAAAAACAAAGGTGTCATTGTACGCAGATGATTCATGTTTTCTTTTAGATCCACAACTAGAATCCCTCCACAGCCTCATAGAGGATCTAGATACATTTTCTAACCTCTCTGGATTAAAACCAAATTATGACAAATGTACTATATTACGTATTGGATCACTAAAAATGCAATTTTTACATTACCATGTAGTTTACCAATAAAATGGTCTGATGGTGATGTGGATATACTCGAATACATATCCCAAAGGAAATAAATGATCTCACTTCAATACATTTTAATAGAAAGTTAGCAAAAATAGATAAGATCTTACTACCATGGAAAGGAAAATACCTGTCAATTTGTGGAAAAATCACCCTGATTAACTCTTTAGTATTATCCCAGTTTACCTATTTGCTTATGGTCTTGCCTACGCCTAGCAAACAGTTTTTTAAATTATATGAGAAAAAAATATTCAATTTTATTTGGAACGGCAAGCCAGACAAAATTAAAAGAGCATATTTATATAATGAATATGAATTCGGAGGACAGAAATTATTAAATATTAAAGCATTAGACCTATCACTAAAATCTTCAGTCATCCAAAAGTTATACTTAAATCCGAACTGGTTCTCAAGCAAATTAGTAAGATTGTCTCACCCACTGTTCAAGAAAGGCCTTTTTCCCTTTATTCAGATTACAACCTCTCACTTTCAGTTATTTGAAAAGGAAATAATCTCCCAAATGTCACTATTTCTAAAACAAGCCATAGAAAGTTGGTTGCAATTTCAATTTAATCCTCCAGAAACGACAGAACAAATAATGCAACAAATATTGTTGTTAAATTCAAATATACTAATTGACAAAAAACCTTTATTTTTTGACAGAATGTTTAAAAAAGGCATAATCTTCGTAAATGATATCATCGGTAGGACTGGTGGAGTTATGTCGCACATGCAGCTAACAAAAACATATGGAAATGTCTGCTCTACCCAAAATTACAACCAAATAATTGCAGCCTTACCGCAAAAGTGGAAGAGGAAAGTTGAAGGGGGAGAAAGTAAGGAACTTGTCTGTCGGCCTTGCATTAAAGAACATAATTGGTTAAGGAAAACTGTGATAAATAAAAAAGTATATCAGTTTCACTTAAGGACCAAAGGATTGACAGCAGTCCCATATAGATTGCAAAATAGTTGGGAAGAGATCTTTGACGTACCGATCCCATGGCATAGTGTTTATGAACTGACACGCAAAAACGACACCGGATTCAAAAATTAGAATCTTTCAATTTAAATTATTATATAAAATTCTTGCTACCAATAGAATGTTATTTATATGGGGGATACAATCTTCCCAGCTCTGCAGATTTTGCTGTGAAGAGATAGAATCATTAGATCATTTGTTTTGGTTCTGTCCATTTGTAGCTTGTTTTTGGACACAGGTCCAGGAATGGCTAAACGATTGCAATATTTACCTGGAACTAACCTTGCAGATAGCATTACTGGGTGATCTGAAAAGTCATAGTCAATCAATCAATAATATAATAATACTTTTAGCAAAAATGTTTATTTTTAATTCACAATCTGTAGAAGCAATGAGAATAGAAAGGTTCAGAACTTTTGTAAAACATCACAGTACGGTTGAAATGTATATGGCAAATAGAAATCCTATATGGATGGTGTTAAGAGATAGATGGGAGGTATTGAATAGAGTTGAAGGGTGGGACTAATAACAAATAACAACAAATAATAACAAAGATAGCTAATAATGTAAGCATACTGTGTCCATAATAAGTATATAGGTTGTATGTTGGGAGCTTTTGGGAAAGAGCACAGTTAGAAAGATATGGCATTTAGAAGCAAACCGGATGGACATCATGAAAATGATCGGAGAGGTTGAGAGTAGAAGAAGTTCAGGAGCAAAAAAATAAATAAATAAATATATATATATATATATATATATATATATATATATATATATATATATATATATATATATATAGAATTAACTCTGTCCATAAGGTGTAGATAGTAAGTATAGACCGGAAGTAGAGGCCTGGGCGTTGTTGTTCACTAATTTACTCCAAGTAGGGAAAGGATGGTGGGGTTGAAAAGTAATAAAGGGGAATATATATATAAAAAATAAAAAAAACATGGGGGATTGGAAGTGATGCAGACAATTACAATTACCCAAAAAAATTTAAAATGAATTAAAAAAAAAAAAAAATAAAAAAAACACCTCCTCTCTCTCTCTCTCTCTCTCTATCTCTCTCTCTCTCTGACACTGTAGTCTCTTGGAATTATTGCTTTTTTTACTAATGAAAACCTGTTATATTTATGCCTGATCAAAAATACTTCATTATGCTCCTGATTCCTCAGTCACTGGAATAATGTTATCATGATGGGGCGTAACTCGAAACACCAGCAGAGGGTTTACAGTAACATGGTCAGATTCTGTTCCATGACTTTAGCTATGTTGTTAAAGCAAGGCCGGTGTAGTCACTCAAAACAGCCTCTCCCAGCTGCTGAACTGGGGCTAACCCTCCCCCTGCTTGGCCTTCCTATTGAGAGCTCTGTCATTTTTGGACATGGGCCAAGGTATTAGGCACACGTGTGTACACACACACACACACACACACACACACACACACACACACACACACACACACACACACACACACACATCACAGCACAGCACAGGCAGGCAGGCCTAGCCCACCACCAGTGGGGATCATAGGCAGTCCCAGCCAGATGGGTTAGCGTGCGTTGTAAGGAAACAATAAGAAGAGTGGTCCTCAAGAAAGAAAGGAGAGGGGGAGGAGTGGTGTAGTAGTGAACAGTATGGGTGGAGAGCCTTTTCATCTGCTAGCCTAGACATGCTGAACTGAGCCTTTACCTTTCTTGGTAATCAGGAGAACTTGCTAGTCTAGCAACTTTCTGAGTGTGGACGCAGGCAGGATAAACTGGGACAGGGAACTTATAAACGGCGCAGCTGAGGAAACTGGAGTTGGAGGAAAATGAATTCTCTGTGTTTTTCTTTGGACAGTGAAGGATGTGGGCTGTCATTTGTGGTCTAGTACAAGGGTGTTGGTACAGTGTGTCTCTCCACTGGCTGTTATAGGGGGAGTTGCCACAGTTTGGTGCGTTTGGGACATTTTGAAACTTCTTCCTGCGTGTGCCATGCTGCATATTCTTTCCCTGCGTGTCTAGTGTCTGCAGTGAGGTCACTGCCGCGTGGAATGTGATGTGGAAGTACTGCATTTCAAGCAGAACAATAAGGTAGGAGATCATCTGTCATGACTGTTCCCTTGGTTTGGTCTTTTGATGGACTGCTAGCATTGGTTCACTTCTGACTGGCCCCAGACAGAGAGGAGCCTTAGAGTGTGCTCCTCATGTTTCTTCTATTTCTTTATAAACTGCCTAGAAAAAGATTTTACCCTGCCAGTTTAGAAAAGATACAGCCCATACTGTCTGTAAAACTGGTTTCCTGGAGACATGTTACAGTGGTATTCACCCCCCCTTGGCATTTTTCCTATTTTGTTGCCTTACAACCTGGAATTAAAGATGAATTTTTGGGGAGGTTTGTATCATTTGATTTACACAACATGCCTACCACTTTGAAGATGCAAAATATTTGTTATTGTGAAACAAACAAGAAATAAGACAAAAAAAGAGAACTTGAGCGTGCATAACTATTCACCCCCCCAAAGTCAATACTTTGTAGAGCCACCTTTTGCAGCAATTACAGCTGCAAGTCTCTTGGGGTATGTCTCTATAAGCTTGGCACATCTAGCCACTGGGATTTTTGCCCATTCGTCAAGGCAAAACTGCTCCATCTCCTTCAAGTTGGATGGGTTCCGCTGGTGTACGTCAATCTTTAAGTCATACCACAGATTCTCAATTGGATTGAGGTCTGGGCTTTGACTAGGCCATTTCAAGACATTTAAATGTTTCCCCTTAAACCACTCGAGTGTTGCTTTAGCAGTATGCTTAGGGTCATTGTCCTGCTGGAACATGAACCTCAGTCCCAGTCTCAAATCTCTGGAAGACTGAAACAGGTTTCCCTCAAGAATTTCCCTGTATTTTGCGCCATCCATCATTCCTTCAATTCTGACCAGTTTCCCAGTCCCTGCCGATGGAAAAACATCCCCACAGCATGATGCTGCCACCACCATGCTTCACTGTGGGGATGCTGTTCTCGGGGTGATGAGAGGTGTTGGGTTTGCGCCAGACATAGCGTTTTCCTTGATGGCCAGAAAGCTCAATTTTAGTCTCATCTGACCAGAGTACCTTCTTCCATATGTTTGGGGAGTCTCCCACATGGCTTTTGGCGAACAACAAACGTGTTTGCTTATTTTTTTCTTGGGTAAGCAATGGCTTTTTTCTGGCCACTCTTCCGTAAAGCCCAGCTCTGTGGAGTGTACGGCTTAAAGTGGTCCTATGGACAGATACTCCAATCTCCGCTGTGGAACTTTGCAGCTCCTTTAGGGTTATCTTTGGTCTCTTTGTTGCCTCTCTGATTAATGCCCTCCTTGCCTGGTCCGTGAGTTTTGGTGGGCGGCCCTCTCTTGGCAGGTTTGTTGTGGTGCCATATTCTTTCAATTTTTTAATAATGGATTCAATGGTGCTCCGTGGGATGTTCAAAGTTTCTGATATTTATTTTATAACCCAACCCTGATCTGTACTTCTCTACAACTTTGTCCCTGACCTGTTTGGAGAGCTCCTTGGTCTTCATGGTGCCGCTTGCTTGATGGTGCCCCTTGCTTAGTGGTGTTGCAGACTCTGCGGCCTTTCAGAACAGGTGTATATATACTGAGATCATGTGACACTTAGATTGCACACAGGTGGACTTTATTTAACTAATTATATGACTTCTGAAGGTAATTGGTTGCACCAGATCTTATTTAGGGGCTTCATAGCAAAGGGGGTGAATACATATGCACGCACCACATTTCCGTTATTTATAATAACTTTTTGAAACAAGTTATTTTTTTCATTTCACTTCACCAATTTGGACTATTTTGTGTATGTCCATTATATGAAATCCAAATAAAAATCCATTTAAATTACAGGTTGTAATGCAACAAAATAGGAAAAAATGACAATGGGGTTGAATACTTTTGCAAGGCACTGTACATATTCAACACCCTGGAAACATATCATCAGCATCATCATCATCATCGTCATCAGTGTTAGGCTAAATCCACACATACAGCAGGAGTGGCAGCGATGCAAAGTTTCCCGGATTTTACGGTACACACCCAACATAATCATTTGGAAAATTAAGATATATAAAAACTTAGAGGCAATGCTCAGGTCAGTCCTCTGGAGTAGAATGGAATAAGAGAGGACATTTTCTTAAAATAAGAAAATCTCATCCTGAATGAACCCATATGTTCCCAGTACAAAGTTTTAGATAAACATTATCTGTGTCAAAATGAAACAATTGTCTATGTTATTTTTAAAAGGCTGGTGTTGTGTGATTGGTGTGATTTGCTTGTTCGGTTTACTTTTTCCTGATTATGCACCTTTCTGTGTTTTGCTGAGTCATATCCAGTTTCTGAAACCTGTTTGGCTGATTTAAATAAACAGTTGTCTCTTGCTCACAAGACATGGACTGACCCAGAAGGAACATTCCTGTCTTGTCGGAACAGACTGAGCCTCTGAAACACATTCCTTTTGACCTCCTGTCTCATTGTTTTCTCAACATGTACGTTTCTCCAACCTCTTCCGACTTAGAGGTGTCTCTTCTGATAACATCTCAGAGACAGTGAAGCTTTCACAGGTGTCTCGTTCAAGTGAAGTTCGTCTCTGGCGGGAACAGAAGGTTGTTTTGCAAGAAAGGCTAGCTAGACAGTCTGATTTGATTCTGGTCAGTGTTAAAGTGAGGCTTTTGAAGGAGTTATTCAATACATTGGTCTGTCTGTTTGACAGTGAGAGGTTATAATGACACAGTAGAAGACGGGCAACCTGATCCTAGTTCCATGGCAGCGAGTGGAGCACAGCACAACAACCATCATTTATTTACTGTGTGTGTGTGTCTGGATGGCGTCACTGGTACCCGAACACTTCTGCACCTCGTCCCCAATCCAGAGGGAACGACAGGGATCAGGCTAACCTCACTGTTGGGTTTCATCTGAATAGTAAAGGCACTGGAGTCTACTGGAGTCACACACTTCCTGAACCTCTAACTGTGTCTGTCATTGTGTCCATGCCAATGTCTGTATCTTCCACTGTGTCGACACTGTGGTGGAATATGCTGAAACAGGGGTCGTTGTGAGGCGAACGGTGACGCAACCCTGCCTCATGATAGGCAGCTGACTCCAGGAAGAGCAAACAGACCAGCCCAGCCCCGTGGGAAGTAGGCTACAGTACAGCATGTGGACCTGGTCTGAAGCTGTTCTGACTTCACTTGGACACCTTGACAAACAGTAGTGTCTTGACCTACATCAGGACCGAAAGAGGAGAGACTTAGGACGTTGGCTGCCTGTGTTGGTACGTTGGGTTTATGACGAGTGAGATCTTTTCTGGGCAGAGAGACCGATGTGTGTAATGGAAAAGCTGCAACCTGTCAGTCGGACGTGTAGTTCCACTGTGGTGAGTTAAAGTTCTGGTATGGAACAGCTTATAGAATGATTTTGGTCAGAATTGCTAGGAGATGTGTTGACGCTATGATGGTAATGAGCAGTTGTTGCCATTTGAAGTGTGTCTGTTTTCCAGCCAACACTATTTAATAATTTTATGTTTTTGGTTTGGATTGATCATGTTGATAGTAGTGCCTCATTCTAACATAAGTTCAAAACACACACTCACACATGCACGCACATACAAACATATACACACACACACACAACCAATTGCGTCAGGCCTGAATTCACAAGTTTACAGTTGATTCAGCATGTTTCCTCACACCTGTGTTCATGATTGATTTTGCACCCAAGTGAGTGTATCCAATCGAGGATTATACAGTATTCGTCTGTAGCCTATCCTCCTTTGTATGACTACTGTAACTCCCTCTACTGTTGAGTACTATACCATTATAGAACTATGTTTCTATTTGTTTGGTGGGATGTTGATGATAAGACAGACCTAGGGCATTATTCCAGGAGACTTGACCTCAGTATTTTCCACCCCACAGCATCTTAAGCTCTCTGTGTATACACAGTTCTTCAGATCTATTGAATGTTGGATTGAAAGTGTCCACTTCTCTGAATAATTTAAACTTGTGTTACTCCCAGAGGGGAGACTGCACCGTGAACACTGAATACATCAAGCCCTTTCTGTGATTGCTCAACATGACATCTTAGAGTGATCCTTGTGTACTGCAGTTGGACATGTATTGTGATCCAGTGTTGAGGTTATTCTGTGGCACAGTAAGCATATGTGAAATACAAACAGATGAAACATTAAGGCCTACCTTCCTCTCTAACAATGTTGCAGATAATTACCTTGAGTTAAATGACATACACAAGACATTCTAAATAATTTTGAAAGAGTTCCAAGGTCTAAGACCAAGGATAATAAAAACAGTAATGTAGCTTGGTTACAAGCCAGAGCTACAGTACTCTGCTCCACCTTCCATTACAATGTTGTTTGTGAGACCAAGTTAGACATTAGTGGTTGATGTGCATAATGTTGTAATATCTATTCATTTCAGAGCTATGCCACATTTCTTCTCCTAAACATTTCAACTTCAAACTGCAGCTTTGAAGTGCAAATGAGGCTGTTAGCAATCTGGTTTATTTACTTGTGAAGCTCATGCGCGGCAGGTAGCCTAGCTCAGTGTTTCCCAACTCCAGTCCTCCAGTACACCCAACAGCACACATTTAGCCCCTGACAAGCACACCTGATTCAACTTGTCAACTAATCATCAAGCCCTCAATGAGTTGAATCAGGTGAGTTTGTCCAGGGCTACAACTGGAAGACTGGAGTTGGGAAACACTGGCCTAGTGGTTAAGAGCGTTGGGCCAGTAACCGAAAGGTTGCTGATTCGAATCCCCGAGCCGACTAGGTGAACAATCTGTCGATGTGCCCTTCAGCAAGGCACTTAACCCTAATTGCTCCGGTTAAGAGCGTCTGCTAAATGAGGAAAATGTACATGTTAATGACGTATAGACTCTCCTGAGTCCTGATACATTTATTGGGTTAAGATCACCTGGGTTAAGATCATCTGGCAGGCACACTACATCATATATTTGTTTTGCTATGGCAGTGAAGCTACTCTCTTTCACACGATCCCAGTTCTTTTACTTTCTGTTTCAGCACTGTATTCTAGTGTTTGTGAGCAGAATACACTTTGAAATGCAGTTTCCCCCCGACTCTGGCATATACTTCTCTTTTACATGATCAGTGTGTAGGGCTATGTAGCTGTAACTGCTTGTCTCAAACGGATATGCTGCCTCCATCTCTTATTCTGCATCTTTCTCCAGCAGCTCTTGTCCTCTCTTACCCTCTCTTACTTTTGATGACATTCCTTTGCATCTTGTCTCTTTGGCTGCCTGAGGGAGCGTGCTGCATTAACTTATGTAATGGTGAGAGAGGAGTGAAGGGGGTGGGGACGAGAGAAGTAGAGGGGTGATGAACTCATGTTGCTGCACTGCAGCTCTCATGCACACACACACACACACACTCTGCACCGTATGGTTTATATTCCACACACGTGTACACACACACACAAGCACGCACACTCCCAAAACACACACATGCACACAGTAAGGCACTGCTGCCTCTATCCAGAATTAGCTGCCATTTAGCTCTACTGCAGAATCACAAGGTTTGCCTCTTCTTTAGATCATTATCTGTCTTTGGGTGGGGGGGTGTATGATGGGTTCACATCCTGAAGATATTCCCCTAAGCAAGGCCCCTTGCCCTTAAGCAAGGCCCTTAACCCCACAACATGCTCTCCATCCAGGGGTTGAGACACATTTCCATTCTTCGCTGTAACTAATGGACAATATAGTTGTATTGTGTGTCTGTGTGTGTGAGAGAGAGACCGAGAACAAGAAAGAGAAGTAGGGGAAGAGAGTGTTAAAAAGAAAGCAAGAGAAATACTGTAAAATATCTTGACAAGTCCTGGAGTTCTTTCAGCTCTTTCAGTTCTGTGTCTATCTGAGAGATTGTACATGAGCCTACGTAGTAGATACATTACCCATGGCCTTGGGTTAAAGCTGAAACATTACAAATTAATTGGCCAAGATTCCTCCGAGCAGGCTCATGATGGATCATGTGCTGATAAATGTATAGTCCTGCTCTCAGAACGGAATGGATCATCATTATTACACCACATTCATTCATAGATTTGGTCAATTCAATTTTTGAGACTGAGAATAATAATCTATGAGACTATGACTATTGATTCCCCTGCTGCAGTATTCAGAAGATGTTCATCCTGTCGTGCCCCATTGATGTAGCATACAGGAATACTTACATTTTAGTCATTTAGCAGACGCTCTTATCCAGAGCGACTTACAGTTAGTGAGTGCATACATGTTTTCATACTGGCCCTCCGTGGGAAACGAACCCACAACCCTGGTGTTGCAAGCGCCATGCTCTACCAACTGAGCTACAGGGGACTACTTCATCAAACTACACGAGTTATGGTATTTAGTATTTTTGGGCATCCGCCCTCCCACACTGCTGAGTACAAACAGTTGACTAGCATGGTTTCATGTAGGCCTATGGTCTCCTTGGATGGTTCCCCACATCTTTAAATTAGTACCTGCCTCTGTGAGAAATTACAATGTTGGGTCTGTTGCATGTAAATAATCATTAAAGTGTACTGTTTATCCTTCTAGGACATTCTGTGCGTTAGGCCTAAGGCCCCCGACAATTACAAAGTAGTTATTCTGTCAGCCTTTTCTGTTACTGTGACAACCGTGTGCAGTTCCATCAGTGTTTGATGGTGAGCATGGCGTGTACTGCTCACGTGCATACGTCCCCAGAGACACGCTCACTGTCTCCTGGCCTGTGTCTTCCTTCTATCCTCACTGCGGAATGGCTTTTCTCAATTATGACAGTTAATCACAATTTCAACAAGGCGCACTCGATACAGTCAGGCTTCTCTAGATTTTAATATAAAAAAAATATGCATTTCAAATGAACATTCAGTGTGTTTTCACAGTGGTGCTTTTCCAAATGTCTACTGTGTAGTTATCTTCTCTCAAGAACTGTCACGAGTTACAAAGCCAGAACCCAGAAGCAGACCAGGACAAGGTAAGTTGAAACGAAGGTGAGTGTTTATTTACAAATTCAAGAGTGATGCTGAATAATCCAGGGAACAGAGCGGGCGGCGTTGATTAGTTGTTGGGGGTGCAGTGGTTGTTCCAATCATGGCTCGGCAGCCGCCGACCACCAGGCAGAGGTTGGATGAAGGTTCCGGACGAGTGACTGCAGATGGAACAAAACGGAGGTAAGTAAACAACAAACCAACAAGGTGCAAAACAACAAAACTAACGCTAGAAGCTCTAAGACTGATACTCTGGTAAACCTACTGTTCATGGCTAACGATCCGGCAGGGAATGGATGTTAGGCCAGAGCCTAAGAAGGGTGATGATCAGGACCAGGTGTGCAGATTGCTGATGGGATGCAGGTGCGGAAATCAAGAGAGCTCCCGCCTAGCAACGTTGCCCAGCAACCAGGCAGGGAGCGTTCCAGAACCCTCGGGAAACTGGAGATCACGAGCAGAAAAACTAGTCCACAGACAGGACCCGACTCAGACTGCCGGGATCGTTACAGTACCCCCCCTCCGGCGAAACGCCACCGGGCGGACTCCCGGAGCGCCAGGATGGAGGCGGTAGAAGTCACGAATGAGGTCAGCATCTAGGATCTGTCGCCGCGGAATCCAACTCCTCTCTTCAGGACCATACCCCTCCCAGTCCACGAGATACTGGAAACCCCGGCCCCGCCGTCTGGAATCCATGATGTGTCGCACCGTGTCGGCAGGACCACCTCCGATCATCAGAGGAGGAGGAGGAGGAGGCGGAGGAGGCAACAGAGGACTGAGGAAAACAGGCTTGAGGCAGGAGACATGAAAGGTGGGATGGACTCTGAGCGTCCTCGGTAGTTTGAGCCGAACTGCCACTGGATTGATCACCTTCTCCACCACAAACGGACCAATGAACTTCGGTAACAACTTCCTAGACTCAGTCCGTAAAGGAAGATCCCGTGTGGCCAACCAGACCCTATCTCCGATGGTATAGGTGGGAGCGGGGATCCGGCGACGATTCGCCTGGAGCTGATACCGGTCCGAAACTCTAAGGAGTGCCTTTCTGGCCCGATGCCAGGTCCGGTGGCAACACGAATATGGGCCTGAACAGAGGGCACTGAGAGCTCCTTCTCCTGAGAAGGGAACAAGGGAGGTTGGTAGCCATACAGGCACTGGAAGGGAGACATCCCAGTGGCAGATGTAGGGGAGAGTATTTGTGGGCATACTCAACCCAAGGCAACTGAGAGACCCAGGAGGTGGGGTTGGAAGAGACCAGGCAGCGTAGCGTGGATTCCATCTTCTGGTTGGCTCTCTCCGCCTGACCATTGGATTGGGGGTGAAAACCAGATGTGAGACTGACTGTAGCTCCAATGGCCAAACAGAAGGACTTCCAGACAGCAGAGGTAAACTGAGGGCCACGGTCGGAAACGATATCACTGGGCAAACCGTGGACCCTGAACACCTCCCTAACCAGGATCTCGGACGTCTCCGAGGCAGAGGGAAGCTTGGCAATTGGCACAAAGTGGGCGCGAACTTGCTGAATCTGTCCACGATAGTCAGAACGACCGTGTTCCCCTCAGAAGCGGGCAACCCAGTGACGAAGTCCAGGGCCAGATGCGACCATGGTCGCCGGGGAATAGGAAGGGGGTGAAGTAGTCCAGAGCTGGGCCGATTGGTACTCTTATTCTGCGCACACACTGGACAGGCAGCAACAAAACCCCGAGGTCTCCTCGGCCATGGCAGGCCACCAAAAAGCGTCTGCGAAGAAACGCCATCGTCCGAGCCACGCCAGGGTGACAAGCCATCTTGCTGGCGTGGGACCATTTGAGGACAGCAGGACGAACCGACTCAGGCACAAACAACCGACCGGGTGGACCGTTACCGGGACCGGGCTGCGTCGAAGGGCCGCCATCACCTCCTCCTCAATCTTCCACATAACTGCTCCCCACGACGCAGTTCCGGGAGAATTGTCTCGGTCTTGGACCCACTCTCCTCCGTCTTGGAGAACATCCGGGACAAGGCGTCCGCCTTGCCGTTCTTAGATCCAGGTCGGAACGTCAGGGAAAACTTGAATCGTCCGAAAAACAACGCCCACCTGGCCTGACGGGAGTTGAGACGTCTAACCCGACTGCACGTAAGCAAGATTCTTGTGGTCAGTCCAGACAATAAACGGTTGCTCCGCCCCCTCCAACCAGTGGCGCCACTCCTCCAAGGCAAGTTTCACCGCGAGAAGCTCCCGGTTACCCACATCGTAATTCCTCTCCGCAGGCGAAAGGCGACGAGAGTAGTAGGCGCAGGGATGGAGTTTACTGTCCGTGGAGCATCGCTGCGACAGGATGGCGCCAACTCCCACATCAGACGCGTCCACTTCAACGGCGAACTGACGGGCCGTGTCCGGTTGAGAGAGAATCGGTGCGTTGGTGAATCGCCTCTTCAAATCCAGAAACGCTCGATCCGCCTCCGGATTCCACTTGAAGGTCCTGATACTGGAAGTCAAGGCAGTTAACGGAGCGGCCACACGGCTGTAATCCCGGATGAATCTGCGGTAGAAATTGCAAACCCCAAAAATCTCTGGAGCTGCAATCTCGTACCGGGCTGGGCCCATTCCAGAACCGCTCTAACCTTCTCCTGGTCCATCCTAATCTCTCCCTGGAGATGATGTACCCGAGAAAGGATGTCGTGTGGGCGTGAAACTCGCACTTCTCGGCCTTCACGAACAGGCGATTCTCCAACAATCGCTGCAGAACCTGCCGGACATGCTGGACGTGGTCGGAAGGTTCCTTCGAGAAGATCAGAATGTCATCCAGGTAAACAAACACAAAGAGACCGATCATATCTCTCAGGACGTCGTTCACCATACTCTGGAATACCGCTGGAGCATTGGTCAGTCCAAACGGCATCACCTGATACTCGAAGTGACCCATCGGTGTATTGAAACCCGTCAACCACTCGTCCCCCTCTCTGATCCGGACCATGTGATACGCATTGCGTAGGTCTAGCTTGGTGAACACCGTAGCACCCTGTAAGGAGTCGAAGGCAGAACTCATCAAGGGCAGGGGATACTTGTTCTTGACCGTGATGTCATTCAACCCCCGATAATCAATACACGGTCGAAGAGAGCCATCCTTCTTACCCACAAAGAAGAATCCTGCCCCCAGGGGTGATGACGAGGACGAACGAGACCAGCAGCTAGGGACTCCTTGATGTAGGTCTCCAAAGCCTCACGTTCAGGTCGGGAGATACTGTATAACCTTCCCTTGGGGTAGACAGCTCCAGGGAACAGGTTGATGGCACAATCATATGGTCGGTGGGGAGGGGAGTGACAGAGCCTTCTGCTTACTGAAAACTTCCCCAAATCGTGATATGTCTCGGGAACCAGGGACAAATCTGGGGGTTTAGCCTCAATCACCTGACTGGGAACCGAATGGGGACAGGCAGTCTTGAGACAGTTAGCATGACAATCAAGGCTCCAACTCGTTACCTTGCCCGTCACCCAATCGAACGTGGGATTGTGTTCCTTCAGCCAGGGGTATCCAAGGACCAGAGGAACATGGGAAGACGGCAGAATGAAGAATGAAATCATCTCAGAATGATTCCCGACAACAGCATCTTAACCGGTTCAGTCCTCATCGTGATACGTGCCAGACTACTGCCGTCCAGAGTGGTAGCTTCAATGGCTTCCGGCAATTGCTCCTTGGAAAGCCCCAGCTGTTCCACCAACTCGGCATCAAGAAAGCTTCCACCGGCACCTGAATCGATAAAAGCGTTAATCGCTAAGCTCTGATTCCTGTTCATAAGGGTAGCCGGAAACGGGTCTGACAGAGGTATTGAGAGGTCGAAACTGGCTCGCTAAAAGTCCTCCCAACTTTAGCGAGCCGCGCAGTTTGACGACCGCCGGAACCAGTGGCGAGGTAATGTCCCGAACCACCACAGTAGAGGCAACAGTTAGTCCTACGCCTGTGTTGGCGCTCCTCCTTGGTTAACCCGTGCCGCCCCACTTGCATGGGTTCAGAATCGGGAGACAGGACCTCTCCACTAATCCTGTGTGGTGGACGATGATCGGCGTATTCTGATCCAATCCCCGACCCGACTGGAACCTGAGAAGCTGATCGGTTGGACGGAACCCATTTGCTTCTCCCTCCTTCGCTCTCGGACTCGAGTTATCCACCCGAATAGACAAGGCTACCAAGCTGTCCAGGTCACTAGGCTCCGGATAGAGATCAACTCATCCTTGAGCTGCTCCGACAGACCCTGGTAAAAGGCCGCTTGCAGAGACTCCTCATTCCACCCACTCTCCACAGCCAACGTCTTGAACTCGATCACGAAGTCGGCCACGCTGCGAAGTTCCTTGGCGAAGCGAAACAGGCGCCTAGCTGCGTCCCTCCTCGGACGGAATGGTCGAAGAGCTTCCTCATCTCGGCCGTGAACCCCTGGTATGAAGCCATGCAGGGATCCTGTCGTTCCCAAACGGCTGAGGCCCACTCCAGCGCTCGACCACGCAGCAACTCAATCACAAAGGCTATCCTAGCCTTGTCTGTGGCATAAGAGTAGGGCTGTAGATCGAACACTAATCCACACTGCATAAGGAAGGAACGGCATCTTCCCAGCTCCCCTCATATTTATCCGGCGTCGGAACCTTGGGCTCACGGAAGGACACAGCTCCAGAAGCGGCAGGCGAGATGGGTGAAACCGGTAGTGGATCCTCCACCGGAAACTTGCGTTGGTTCTGGACCTCCGTCAGACCGGTAGAAAGGTTCCGAACTGACAACGCGATCTCCTGTAGTACCGTGCTATGATGGCCCAACATCTTCTCCTGATGGGTAATGGCATGGCGAACAGAGTCCAGGTCCGCTGGGTTCATTACTGGCCGGATCGTTCTGTCACGAGTTACAAAGCCAGAACCCAGAAGCAGACCAGGACAAGGTAAGTTGAAACGAAGGTGAGTGTTTATTTACAAATTCAAGAGTGATGCTGAATAATCCAGGGAACAGAGCGGGCGGCGTTGATTAGTTGTTGGGGGTGCAGTGGTTGTTCCAATCATGGCTCGGCAGCCGCCACCACCAGGCAGAGGTTGGATGAAGGTTCCGGACGAGTGACTGCAGATGGAACAAAACGAGGTAAGTAAACAACAAACCAACAAGGTGCAAAACAACAAAACTAACGCTAGAAGCTCTAAGACTGATACTCTGGTAAACCTACTGTTCATGGCTAACGATCCGGCAGGGAATGGATGTTAGGCCAGAGCCTAAGAAGGGTGATGATCAGGACCAGGTGTGCAGATTGCTGATGGGATGCAGGTGCGGAAATCAAGAGAGCTCCCGCCTAGCAACGTTGCCCGGCAACCAGGCAGGGAGCGTTCCAGAACCCTCGGGAAACTGGAGATCACGAGCAGAAAAACTAGTCCACAGACAGGACCCGACTCAGACTGCCGGGATCGTTACAAGAACAGAGCATTCTAGGGAAAACTGTTGTGTTATGGATCTTTCTGTCATGGGAGTTAAGTATAGTGGTGACTTGCTCCATCATTGCTTTCGGCCATCAAAATTACACTGAAGAAAGTTCTTTAACAACTGTTTCTGAGACTGTAATTGGCTCAGAAACATGCAGCATCTTGTCATTGCTGCCTCCCATTCCCCTGTCTTGGTATTGGACTTAGAGATCAAACCCATTCTCTCTATACAGTACTGTTACTGTCGGCTTCATACTCCGCCACAAATGAGCTCCCCTGACAGAGAGAGAGAGAATATTATTCCTTCTCCCACTCCTGCTTCTCCCCAAACACACTATATCTTTTCTCAATCACCTCTCTTTCTCTCTGACATTCTCCCTCATTTAGTGCAGACTCTCTCACTCCCTCACTCTCTCACTCACTCACTCATTCACTCACTCACTCACTCACTCACAATCTGATTACATGGAATCACAAAATGGTTTTGGTACTAAATTGCAGTGCACTGGCTCCATCTGTTGGTTAGAACAGAGGACAGGAGCCTCAATCCACAACTGAAAATGTTCCCAAGCCAAGTACCCTTCATATCTCTCCAGTCTCCACCTTTGTTTTTTGTTGTTGTAGTAAGTGATGGAGAGACCCACAGAACTCAAGGAGATGACGCAAATTCCACTGTGAACTATTTAAGGGCAGAGACCTGAGACATAAAAGGATGTGGGATGACTTTACCCTAACAAACGACTGGACATATATTCCACTGTGAACCATTGGAGGGCAGAGAAATAAGAGATGAGGGGGATGTGGGAGGACATTGGCATTGTATGGATTCCCTCAGAGCCTTCATCTCTCTCTCTCTCTCTCTCTCTCTCTCTCTCTCTCTCTCTCTCTCTCTCTCTCTCTCCCCGCTCTCTCTCTCTCTCTCTCTCTCTCTCTCTCTCTCTCTCTCCGCTCTCTCTCTCTCTCTGTCTCTCTCTCTCTCTCTCTCTCTCTCTCTCTCTCTCTCTCTCTCTCTCTCTCTCTCTCTCTCTCTCTCTCTCTCGCTCTCTCTCTCTCTCTCTCTCTCTCTCTCTCTCTCTCTCTCTCTCTCTCTCTCTCTCTCTCTCTCTCTCTCTCTCTCTCTCTCTCTCTCTCTCTCTCTCTCTCTCTCTCTCTCTCTCTCTCTCTCTCTCCGCTCTCTCTCTCTCTCTCTCTCTCTCTCTCTCTCTCTCTCTCTCTCTCTCTCTCTCTCTCTCTCTCTCTCTCTCTCTCTCTCTCTCTCTCATCTCCCTCTCTCTCTCTCTCTCTCTCTCTCTCTCTCTCTCTCTCTCTCTCTCGCTCTCTCCCTCTCCGCTCTCTCCCTGGCGTCTCTCAAGGTAGTCTCTATAGATATTTATAGGCAGCATTTACTTACTTATTTTCAGAGATAATGGGGGGCTCCTGCTGAGAGCAGAGAGAAAAATAGCAGCCTTGCTGGAAGAAATATCATATGAATATGATTTAATACACCAAGGTTACAGATGGGTTTTATATTTGACACAGATTAGTCTAATAAAGCCATTTGATTGATTAATACATACTAATCTCTCAGGGACAGACGTACTTTCAGTTTCAGATGGTGCAATCACGTGCAGTGATGAGTTTTTCATTTCCTTTCATACACTACAGAAGTGGTTGAATTCAAACCAGTTGAGATCGAAATACAATGTTTATTACAAGCCAATAAAGATTGTAATACAATGTTTGGTATGGGGAGTCAGCACAGATTCAATCAGTATATATTATAATACAGTTGTTTCAGAGAGAGAGAGAGAGAGAGACACACACACACACTCTGGACACACGTCCCCACTGAAAGAGAGAGATATGAAGGGGAGAGAAAAAACGGCTGAGTGTATGAGAGAGAGATAGTGGTATAAAGGGGACAGAGAAGCAGCAGGGGAGGGAGGGCCTCTGCCCAGGTTCCTGCCTGGTGCTCTATGTCTCTCATCCCCAGGCAGCCTACACTACAGCACTATATCCCAGCTCTATCCACCTCTCCTCTGCTAGCCTAGCAGCCTGTTTACCGACCTCAGCGCTATGTAGATCAATGAGCCTGCCTTATAGTGCAGGGGATCTCAGCTCCATCTCTCTCTCTCTCTCTCTCTCGCTCTCTCTCTCTCTCTCTCTCTCTCTCTCGCTCTCTCGCTCTCTCTCTCTCTCTCTCTCTCTGTATCTCTCTGTATCTCTATTTCTCTGCTCATGACTCGACACAGAGGAGGCAGATATATGGAGGCTCAGGTAGGTCGGCTCATTTATGGTATCTGTTTGTTTTTCTGTCCGTGTGAGTTTGATGTCTGGTTGATGCAGTAGCTACCTGGCTGCAGTAGTGGCGTTTAAGGGGTGTTGTTGACATGTGCTGGCTCAGTTGGTGTGTGGCAGTGAGGGATGCAGACAGTGTCTCCAGAGTGTCTCTACAGGTGAGAGCAGAGGCTGCCAGGTCGCCGTACCGGCTCCGCTGCTTTGGTCTGTAGTCTGACTTCATGGTCACACTGATTACATGTCACCTGGAGGGAGAGAAGAGAGGGGAGAAAGAGAGATAGATAAGTGCTTGGTTTTGTGTGTGGATACGTTTATTTAACTTAAGTGTTCTTGTCTAAACAGTGACTGTAGATCTGTGGCTCCTGTGTCCTCTGCTGTTTCTCTCTGTAGACCAATGATTGTTCCCCCTGTCCTGTCTATGCTGGACCAGTGCAGCCCTGTCTCTCCCCAGCCAGCCCAGCTCTCCCCCCCAGGATGGCCTATCAGAGCCATCGTTAGAGCAAATTAAACACACAGAGCCAAGAGGGGTCTCTCTCTCATCAGTAACATATGACCGAATGGAAGTTGGGACACTACAGGGCCGTAGTGTATGCATGGATTGTTTCTTTGTGTTGTCAGGCCTGAGCTTTCATCATACTTTCTCCATACTAGCTAGCCACTCCTAGTTCTCGCCCCCTCTCTCTCTTTCTCGCCTTTCTGTCTCTCTCTCTCTCTGCCATCAATACATTCTTTGTTTTCTTGTTGTCTGCAGGAGGGAGTTTAGTTTTTCTGCTAAAGATCGTAATGAAACACAGAATTCCCCTAACAATCATTAGTCAGAATTAACTGAGTTATGAATCCCAGGTGTTTTCTCCACATTCCAATGTGTGTAGGCCTATCTCTGCTCTGTATTCAGCATCAAGCGAGCAGGGATACTCTGTTGCTGCCTCTATAGAATATTATTTACCTCAAGACCAACCGTCTGCTGAAAACAACTTAACCTTGTACTGGCCCTCCTGTTCAGCTCTCCTAGCAGTAAAGACTGGACTCTCAGCTCTGTGGTTCTGGTATATGTCTATGTTACACGTGTGGAAAGGAAAGGGTCATATCCTGGCTGTCAGCGAGGCTGGTGTGAAGGCACAGTCCCACCTGAGCTGTGCGTGTGAGGTTTCTGTGTACCAGCTTAGTTTCTCCTGTCCTTTAGCTCTGGCTAGCATGACTTATGAAAAAAGCTACTTCTTGTTTCTGAGTGACACCTCAAGTTTGGAGGAAGTTCATTGGATTAGAATCACTGCTTATCTTTGATGACCAAATTCAGTTTGGGTTTTACAGTAGTAGCCACTTTAACTGTAAGTTAATTTAAAATCATCAACCAGTCTCTTATGATTCAATTCATTCACTGTACTCCCCCCACACTTACACATCTCTACCCCATTTAAAGGAGGCAAACAGAGAGACACAGGAGTGAAATCCATCCCCCTCTCTCATATTCTCTCACTGATTCCTCAACTCCTCCAGTTGTGCATCCCCTGACTGGTCTGGGGTCATTCAGACTGCAGTTGAGGCTCAATACCCTTGGAATGACCAGTGTTTTATGCTGCAAGCTGGGCCTGAGGGCTTCTAATGACTAATTCACAGAGACCAGGACTGTGCAGGCAGTCAATAAAGCACTAAGCCTTATGGAGCGAACGCTGAGTGAACAAAATATTAGGAACACCTTTCTAATATGGAGTTGCACCCCACCCTTTTGCCCTCAGAACAGCCTCAATTCGTGGGGGCATGGACTACAAGGTCTCGAAATACTTCCACAGGGATGCTGGCCCATGTTGACCAATGTTTCCCACTGTTGTCAAATTGGCTGGATGTCCTTTGGGTGGTGGACCATTGTTGATACACACAGGACACTGTTGAGCGTGAAAAACCCAGCAGCGTTGCAGTTCTTGACACAAATGGGTGCGCCTGGCACCTACTACCATTCCCCGTTCAAAGGCACTTAAATATTTTGTCTTGACCATTCACCCTCTGAATGGTAAACATACACAATCCATGTCTCAATGGTCTCAAGACTTAAAGATCCTTCTTTAACCTGTCTCCTCCCCTTCATCTACACTGATTGAAGTGCATTTAATAAGTGACACCAATAAGGGAGAATAGCTTTCACCTGGATTCACCTGGTCATTCTATGTCATGGAAAGAGTAGGTGTTCTTAATGTTTTGTATACTCAGTGTATATCACAGTGGCCAGGATAAGGCCGAGAGATTGGCTTTCTGGTTGTAATACATTTCTCAGTAATGACTGTGATTCTTTCCCTTCATTCTGCAGGGCCTAATTGGGTTTGGAGTGTTGTGAGCTTTGTGTTGATGTTGATGTGTTGTGGGTGTGTGAATGTTGTGTATCCGGTGTTGTTTTTTGTCAGCTAAATCTGGTGCAACGCATCACTTACAAAAGCTGAAGAACATACGCACTTACAGCTACTTTACGCAGGTGCTGGAGTTGTAGGTTGGCTTTCAATATGATGTCAGGAGATTTTGCTTCTGTATGGATTTAATGGACACGAAACAAAGTAAGTCTGTGTCGGGTCGTTTGTTATTGAAAATTGTAAATTAATCCATGTGTCCTACAGTACATAGGCCTATCCCCCTCTCTAGTAAATGCTTTATCACCATCTCAAACCTTATCAAAAGCATTGAAGCGACTGAAACATAAAACTTGGTGCTGTATAATTAATTAATTATATACATTGCCTCTCTCTGCCCATTGCTCGGGTCATGACATGAAGTTCTCACGTTCTTAAAAAGTCTCTTTTCACGATAAAGAGTCCTGTCCTTCCTTCCTTCCTGTCAGCTTGGAGGGGGTTTTATGAATATGGAGTGACAGTAGATGTGCTGACTTGCACTCTTCCAGGACTTGCTGGAAATGAAGTATGAATGAAATTTGCACACTCAGGATATCTGGTTCCACTGGAATGTGTATACATGAAAATATTTCTCATCACTCTCGTGACCTGAAGACAAGTTGGCTTAGCTTCTCATTTTCACAGAGCATAAGAACATTTAGTGAAAGCAAAAAACGAAAGACAGTATGACTTGTTAAATCTTAGTTGCCCATGAATATGTTTTTTCAAAGGACACATTGTTTCTATGTTTCACACAGTGACCTACAGTATAATATGTGTCCATTGCTAGCTACAACAAACCCAAGGCTTTACAAATGGAGTCATTCAGCAGAGGCTAGGGACAAAGTCATTAATAATGTATCTCTAATTCCCCTTCATTTTTGAGATGCTTTCAAGCAAACCTTTTAATTAATATTTAAATACTAATGATCCAGGTCCCGTTGCAGTTGAAAAAAAACTCAAACGTCCCAGGTTACCGTTACCAGTAAACTGATAGGGCTACGCTGACAGTTTTCAGAAGTACATTCTGTGACAGGGGTTTGGACTTAGTTGTTGTTTTCCGCTCAGATTTGCAGAGTTTGGAAACCGGTTAGGATTTCCTTCAGTTAACAAATGTTTGAGGGCCTGACGCTGCAGTTTCCTAAACTCCACCACAATGCTTTTAGTGGTCAAACTATAGCTATCTGGCTGTCCAATAGAAGCCTGTCTTTAGGCCTATATTTTAGGTTCATACTACTCTAGTGTTTTTTACTGTATCATTATATGACGGCCTGCTGGACACACCTTTAAGGATCCCCACTCATAGATTAGAATCAGAATACCTCTGTGGCTTCAGTGTTGTGTGAGCATCTTTTAACAGCTGTGTCTGACGTCACTATAGGAGAATCTAGAAGCTTGGCAGGCGAGGTTAATATTGTATGGAAGATAAAAAGAGCCCTTACACTTTTCCTCAAGGTGAGATCTACTGTACCTACCAAATCACAGTGATATGGTGTTCCTTATCTCAGCCTTTCCACCCTTTGCATTACATTAATTTCCTCCTGTTAAATCCAGAGCTTAACTCTCCATCTGTAGGATATCTCTTTAGGAGATGATGTCACTCAGTGCTAATCACCTTCTCGGTCATTATCTCGACTAGCGCCGTGGCTGCAGTCACACTCCCACAGCTGGCCTTAATCATTTAGTACGAAGCAATTTTGCCTAAAACAACTTTATGTGAAATGAATTATTGTACTACTGTCAACAGCCAAATGAGAAGGTTGTTAATGTGAAAAATCATCAGTCTTCTCCATTTCAGAAGGAGCACAGAGTAGGAGAGAGAAATTAGAAAGTCATTCAGCACAGCTCTCATAGTCTCAACCTTTGCCTGTGTGTGAGTTTCAAACAGTCTGCAACTTCTGTGTGTGAGTTTCAAACAGTCTGCAACTTCTGTGTGTGAGTTTCAAACAGTCTGCAACTTCTGTGTGTGAGTTTCAAACAGTCTGCAACTTCTGTGTGTGAGTTTCAAACAGTCTGCAACTTCTGTCTGTGAGTTTCTTTCTCAAAATGAAAATGGTATAATCTAGATTATTTGGCACAGCTCTTTGGCAGTTTGACAGCTTTGACACATCGCCTAGCCTCGCCACAGGGCAGGCCTTCTTTTTTCTGTCCCTAATCAAAGATGGAAAATGTACGATGTGGCAGGCAGCACGAGAAAGGCTTGCTTTATGCCCCGTGCCAACTCAAACAATGGGCAGCGCCAGTGCAGACGGCCGGGCAGGGAGGTGCTCCTCTTGGACTCAATAGCACCAGTGTCTCTGGCCGAGGGGCTCGGATGCCACAGAGACACAGCGGGTACTGCCAAGCCAGGCCAGGGCAGGGAAGGGCAAGGGAGCACACAGTAGGTAAGCAGATCTAGCAGACTACAGAGAGCAGGAGAGAGGGAGAACAGGACACGACACAGAGGGAAGGTCTTGTCTGTAGAAGTGATTAGCTGGATGTGGTTGGGGAGGTGAGTGAGGGAGGGGGGAATGTGAGGGGGTTAGGCTGATGACAGAGAGTGGGGAGGAGGGATGAAGAGGGTTTGTTGTTGAGGTGTTGTTTTGACCCTTCGTTCTTTCTCTCTTTCTCGCTCTCCCTCTCTTTCCCTCTTACTCTATTCAACCTCCTCGTAATACTTACGTCGTACGTACATCCTTACAAAAATTATTGTGTATATTTCACTGTTTATCTAATCTCTGATGCGACCGACCAATAATACAAGCAAATTAAACTGACAACAGATGTTTATTTATTTCACCTTTATTTAAGAACAAATTCTTATTTACAATGACAGCCTACCCCGGCCAATCCCGGACAACGCTGGGCCAATTGTGCGCCGCCCTATGGGACTCCCAATCACGGCTGGATTGTGATACAGCCTGGAATCTAACCAGGGTCTGTAGTGATGCCTCTAGCACTGAGATACAGTGCCTTAGACCGCTGCGCCACTCGGGAGCCCATTTTATTGTGAGCCATACAGTCAATTTGCTCAAATCAACAGCATCATTAGATTTCACTTTGCTCTTGTGTCTCTAATTTGATTGCATAGTCAGACGTGCTTGTCAATCGCCCAAAACAAACAGGCCAGTTATTATATCAAGACTGTTTCACTCACACAGCTTATGTCTGGAGTATAGATTATCAGGTTTCAAACTATTTTTGGAACCATCAGAAGCAGACAGTTTTTACCCTCCAATGCATCAAAGCCATTGAAAATCGATTTTGGAGCCAGACAAAGGAAGGAGAGCCGAGGGAGGCGTCTTTTACAGCGTTTGGCCTCCGCTTTGCAGTCTGGGAGTCTGACTGATGATGGATTGGTCACCATGGTGTCGTTAGACCAGGAAGTAGATGTCAGCACAGAGCTACAGTTTGTTTCCTAGGGCTCCACAGTGTTTGGCTGCTGAAGGGGAGTCAAGGAATTTTCTGTTTTGTTCTGTAGAAATGTGTTTGAAATTTACAGCAAATGTTAGTTCCTTTTGACGTTTTATTTTTTTACAGCACCTTTTGTTGTGAGATACAGTAATGCAACTGACTGTACTTCTATTTTCCAGTGCCAGAAAATATGATGATACTTGTTTGATCACATTTAGAAAATGAAAACACATAGGCCTGCTTGTTTGATATTTTATGTTTTGATTAAATTCAACATAAATAAACATCATGCATTCTGTAAACCATAAGCGGTCATGTCAATTGACCATCTCAACATGACGTAGACAAATATGCCCCGTAAAAGCAGGTCTTTTTCCATCCCTTGGGATTGTTCAATAACTGTCTCACCTCTTGACCCCATTTTCCCTCCTCGTCACTCCATGGTCACTGAGATGCCTGACCTCATTGTCATATGACATCATGGTCATAGCTGAGCTCTCCCTCAGGGTCGCTGTGTGACTGTTTATAGAGAGATAACAGAGATGACTCCAATGTCATTTCTGGCCAGCAGATGGCCCTATCAATCTGGAGGGAGGAGGCACACTGCAGGACCTGTATGTCTATCTATGGGACAGCTGTGTCATGCATTCTGTGTAGCTAGCCCTTAACCACAGATCTGAGATCAGATTACTACACTCCAATCCTTATTTAGCCTGTTTCAGTGGTCGGAGGCAAAGCCATGACATGCACTCCAGCTGCCATCTTGTGTATTTATATTCTCAGTGGTCACTCACATTTGGGGTAATCTGAGCTCAGTGCTGTATGTCATGGCCGAGCATTGAGGGATACTCTAACTGTAAAGGTAATACTCTAACTGTAAAGGTAATACTCTAACTGTAAAGGTAATACTCTAACTGAGCCTAGTAACGTGTCATATATCCTTGTTGTGCCCTCCAATAGGCCCATTTCAGTGTAATATCATCACTGAGCATTAGAGAAAGCCAATCTTCTACTAGTCATTTTGTTGCAAGACGAGGCATGACAAGAGGAAGGTCATTGTCATTGTAATCCACAGAACAACAGCACCACAGTCTACAGTGGGAGGTATTGTACCACAGTACCAGCTCTCTGTGGGTAGAGGCGGTGGTGTATTGTTCATTTCCCTGACAGTGTGTTTACCATAGTGTAGTGTGTCACATCTGATCTCACATGGCTCTGTTTTTAGCATGGCAGCACTGTGTTGAAGTGTGGTTCTGTACAGGGGCGGGGCTTAGACAGACTACAGAGAAATATGACACCTGGTAAAGAGGACTGGAGGGAAACATTTATGCATGGCAAACACAGCTCCACCTTACAGGGCTGCATTTTATTCCCAATAACAAACACAGTAAAAATAGGGTCTCTTTTTTATCTTTATGTTACTAACAAAATGGTTGCAGGAAAAATATAACTCATGTACAAACGCACAGGCCTGGGTTTGCATAGTAGACTGTATTTCTTTTGAATTGTGTCGCCTTTGCATTCTTGTCCATTAGACTCTACTATCTTCTGCCACAGAGTGAAGGTGGTGAGCAGCACAGTTGCGGTTGGGAGATCATCATTAGAGAGGGTTGGGTGTAACAGTTCAACACTGCATATTGGTTGTGTGCAAAACAAGGACAACCTTAGTGCTGCTGGCGGCCAATTAAAACAATTGTTTGCATTCTTAAATGATGCAGGCAAACTGCTGTTTTGCTGCAGCGAGAGACAGGAGGAGGAGAAGCAGCCCATCTATTTTGCTTACTGTCACATACAATATATTGTCCTTATTCTTTGGTGCCATACAACATGACTGACACATTCCCTATTCTAAATTTAGAGCTCAGGCATTACTAACGGATGTAGAGACACGTTTTAAGACAAGCCCTTCAGACATCACTAGCTGGTGTCTGATGACCTTTGATGGTTCCTTGAAGATCCCAGAGGTAACACATGTGTTCCAGCTTCTCTGCCAGCCAGGATCTGATTTGATGAGCAACGCTGCATATCCTTTCATTACTGTCAGTCCAACCTATTTATACATCTGCTTCCAGCTCCCGATTAGACACAGGAATCCTTTATTCCCCAGAGTTAACAGGAAAAATGTGTTCATTTTTACTTTGAACGAGTTCCTAACTATTCACTCCAAATATCCCAGGCCCCTACTTCTGTTAAAACACTGCCATATCAAACAATGACATCACCAAGCTAATTGCATCCAGACAGGGCCGAGAGTCTGATTTTTATAATTTTTTTCTGGTGCAATGCTCACCGGCTTTGGCTTGGCCTCCCAAGAAAGCAGATATGAGAAATGGTGCATGACATCATGTAGACAGAGTAGCGCAGCACGACTCTTTTATATGCAATACAAACTCTGTGAGTGGGTCTCCAGGAAACTAGCTATCGCTTCAATGGAAAAACACCTGAGGTCTCAGGAATCTGCAGTACTGTAGCTAGGTGCCCGTTTTCCATTTTTATTCATATTTTCTATCATTTTCTGAATGTAAGGCATTCATAACTCAGTCTTATTCGTGAAGTGCTTTACTTGCTAGACTGAAATATGGAAATGGTCTGTGAAGTTAACCTTTCAGACAAAATATGCCATACAGTGGCGATGTTCCAGATCTACTATTTGGCTCTTGCCAAGGCCAGGAGAGAGTGATGGACTAGGAGCTGTAATTCAGTAAGGCCATGTGCAGTGAGCTGGGGAGACTAGGGGGTTTTATGAGCACAGAGAGGGCCTCCTGTTGGAATTCCCAACCATGACATCATTCCCATGGAGAGAGCTGTGCAGACGGTTGGAGAGGGGCAGAGGGGATATAGAAGATTTTCCGACATATACAGAGAGAGATAGAGGGAGGAGGTAGACACCGAGGGTTTGTTCAGTGTTTAAAAGTCAAGACATATTTGTTCACTTTCCTTGTACTCAGTTTTAACAGTGCTTGGATGTGTTTAGCTCAGTTTATTCAGTGAGATAGTTGAGATTGCTGTGGGAAAGAACACACTTGTGTCATCAGCAAACAAGATTTGAAAAGGCAGTTTTGATTCAGATAATTAATATAAACTAGAAATGATAGAGGTTAAAGAATCTATCCTTGTCAAACACCATGATCTCGGGGGGGTGTTACTCCTTTTGAAATTACAATTTGCATTCTTCCTTTTAGATAGTGCTGTCATTCTTTGAACTGCTTATCAATGTTTTCCATTGAGATCCCACATCAATGGTTCCAATTATGTTGAACTTGAGCCACACTGAGCCAGTCCTGATCTCCAGATTACTTGTAGATATAACAAGCGTTTCTTCAAACAGTACATGTCTTACTTACACAGATATTACCAAAAGTGTAGCTTGCTTGAGGCCCTATGCTTGTACTTGCCTATTAAACTCACTCCCCAAAAATGTTAATTGACCATATGAAATCAAGTGATACTCTCCAGACCTGTAATCATTCCTAACAAATCTAAGTGCCCTATGATAATATAGCCGCCCATCTCACCACTGGACCACCAGACCGTAATGAAATCCTCCCCTCATATCAATTCAAATCTTCCTTCCAAACAAATGTCAGCAGGGATTGTGTTTATTTAGTAATCTCTTGTGATGAAACAACAAGGTATTGACTGCCGCCGCAGCCCACAGGGCTTTGATAATATTCTGGACTCATTTCAAAACGCTGGCGAACGCTTAGATGCTCTCGCCTTGGGTTTACTAACGCGTCTGAATTACAACATAATGAGCCTGTAAATTCGATTGAAAGACGTTAAAAAAGTTGTGGGTTTTTGATACCGTTTTTCTTCGTGGTGTGGGCGTTTTGTTTACTGTCGGTCGGAACTAAACAGGGCTTCTAAACAGTGGTGATTCCTGGAAATCAAGTCGTGTGTCTGCTGCTCTGCAATGTGTTGACAGCTGTGGGGCTACAGCAGCACTACGGGTCTGGGTCTCTGCTCCATCTGAAATAGCTCCTCAGTCAGTCTACCTTCCTCCTCCTGTAGCAGCACAGCCATCTGCTGTCTCTATAACCATTATCTTCCCCACCCGCCACTCAGCTCAACTCACAGACACACATGCACATTATTTCCCTTGTGTGCTTCCTTCTATTTCTCTTTCTCTCTGTCTCTCTGTCTCTGACTCCCTCCCTCCCACCCTCTCTGTTTCTCTCTGTCTCTGACTCCCTCCCTCTCTCTGTTTCTCTCTGTCTCTGACTCCCTCCCTCTCTCTGTTTCTCTCTGTCTCTAACTCCCTCCCTCTCTCTGTTTCTCTCTGTCTCTGACTCTCTCCCTCTCTCTGTTTCTCTCTGTCTCTGACTCCCTCCCTCTCTCTGTTTCTCTCTGTCTCTAACTCCCTCCCTCTCTCTGTTTCTCTCTGTCTCTAACTCCCTCCCTCTCTCTGTTTCTCTCTGTCTCTAACTCCCTCCCTCTCTCTGTTTCTCTCTGTCTCTAACTCCCTCCCTCTCTCTGTTTCTCTCTGTCTCTAACTCCCTCCCTCTCTCTGTTTCTCTCTGTCTCTGACTCCCTCCCTCTCTCTGTTTCTCTCTGTTTCTGACTCCCTCCCTCTCTCTGTGTCTCTTTGTCTCTGACTCCCTCCCTCTCTCTCTCTCTGTCTCTGATTCCCTCCCTCTCTCTGTGTCTCTCTGACTCCCTCCCTCTCCCTGTTTTCTCTCTCTTCTCTCTCAATCTTCCGTTTGAAGTCCCACATGAAAAGGGGCCAAAGGAAGCAGTAATCTTCTCCCCGGGGAGGCCCAGGGTCCAGGCTTGTAATTAGAGGAAATCACCACCTTCCTCCTGAGACGAGCATGTCAGTGATTGGTGTCCCCAGTAAACCTGGCTCGTCTGGGAACCATTCTCCCCATATTTCTGGTGCCTGTTGCCATTATCCCCCAAAATACCCCTGACTGGGGGGCAGTTTGGCCTAGACCCCCCCTGTACCCCAACCCCCTCTCTTACTGGGGTAATTGTTCTCGGGCCCTGTCCTGTCAACCTTAAGGAGCCTAGAGAGCACAGCACCATCGCAGGCAATGGTATCTACAGGAGCTCATGCCTGACTGACACACTCAGTCCGTTATGGTGCAATGGGAGACATTCTGTGTGCTGCTCCATTATCTAACATCCATGATAGAGCTTGAGAGAGCAGAATATAGACATTACAGAGAATTACAGAAGGGACATCTTGAAATGGGAAGGTGAAAAGAATAGGTGATGAGTGAGGGGTGGATACAAAAATAGAGAAATAAAGAGGGTATACAGATACAGAAAGGCAGGGGGACTGTACAGTAGCTCTTATATCCTTTGGGATATGGAGGGAGGGAGAGGAGGGGCCGCTAAATTCATACTAAGAAAGCTCTTCCTATTTTTCCTCATTGTATATATGCAAACGTTCAGTGCTGGACCCTGAAAGACTCTATTAATAGAGGTGCTTCCACCTCTCTCTCTCTCTCTCTCTCTCTCTGTGCCCTTCGTGGCTCTCTTTCTCTTTCCCCCTATACGCCCAACCTCTCTACCTCCATCCCTTCCTCTCTTTCATGTTTTTTTTCCCCTCCCTCTGATAGCATGACTGAATAGGATTTTTCTATCCTTGTTGGTCCAGGGTCAAATTTTGTTCCCCCCTCAGCGTTCTGCTAGAGGAATTCCCTCCCCTTTCCTCTCCCCAGCTACAGAACACACCCCCTTCCCTGCTCCGCCTCCCTCCATACTGCTAACAGTCCAGCGTCTCTCTCTCTCTCTGTCTCCTCCCCCGGCCCCCCCTTCCACCTCACACACACTCCTGCCAGCCTCGAGAGCTGAGGAGGGAGAGACCGAGAGAGAAAGAGAGGGAGGGAAAGAGTGAGTGAAAGATTCCTCAATTCGTCTGTCAGTGGCTATACTGACTGCCTCTGCCACTTAGCAATCACTGCTAGCCGCCTGCCTGCCATACATCTATAGGGAGCTAACTTGAGAAGGCAAAGCAATGGGAATATTTGCTGCTAATGCAGTGCTACACCTAGAGGGCTAGGCGATGGGACTGTGTCCATCTGAGAGGGATCCATAGGCAGTAACGGGGAGAGATGGCTGGTGATGCTTGGAGCACCCCGTCTTGCGACTGCTAGCTAGCATGTGGTGTTTGCACTGTAACTCAGAGAAGAGCCAGTCCCTACTGGAGCTGGAGGTGGACAGCTGGTAAGGCAGGCTGGTATAGTGGGAGTGAATGAGTGTGTGTGTGTGTGTGTGTGTGTGTGTGTGTGTGTGTGTGTGTGTGTGTGTGTGTGTGTACATATATTTTCTTCTGATCTGTTCTTCTGTACAGTTTGTCATCGGGTAAGGTTAGACAAGGCTAGTATGGCTAGTGATAAGGGACAATGTTTCATAAACAGAAATGCGTTTTTCGTGTGTGTGTGCAACACCATCTCTGTATGCATGCTCTGATATGTGTCTCACATGCTGAACATAGTGCTATTCTAGTGATGTGCATAGCATATCCACATTACATGAGCCAGGGTAGATGATAGTAGTTATCTTACAGTTGTGATATTAGGCTCACGAAAATTAATTCTGTGCTCCAACTTAATCGAATTGCATAGAGATGTGCCATTTTGATATCACCTCTTCTTTGATCAAAATAAGCGAAATAAGGCTTTGCATAACTGAATAGATTGTTTGCGGCTTTACAGAATGTGATACATCAATACCGTTGCAGGATAGTGTCAGTGTAACTGACATGTACAGTGTCTTCAGAAAGTATTCATACCCCTTGACTTATTCCAAATGTGTTGTTACAGCCTGCATTCAAAATAGATTAAATTGATTTATTTTTCTCAACCATCTACACACAATACCCCATAATAACAAAGTGAAAGCATGTTTTTAGAAATGTTTGCACATTTATTGAAAATTAAATACAGAAATATCTCATTTACGTAAGTATTCACACCCCTGAGTCAGTACTTTGTAGAAGCACCTTTGGCAGTGATTACAGTCTTTCTGGGTAAGTCTCTAAGAGCTTTCCACACCTGGATTGTGCAACAGTTTCAAAATTCTTCAAGCTCTGTCAAATTGGTTGTTGATCATTGCTAGACAACAATTTTCAGGTCTTGCCATAGATTTTCAAGTAGATTTAAATCAAAACTGTAACTCGGCCACTCAGGAACATTCACTGTCTTCTTGGTAAGCAATTCCAGTGTAGATTTGGCCTTGTGTTTTAGGTTATTTTCCAGCTGAATTCATCTCCCAGAGTCTGGTGGGAAGCAGACTGAAGGATTTTGCCTGTGCTTAGCTCCATTCCATTTATTTTTTATCCTGAAAAACTCCCAAGTCCTTAACGATTACAAGCATACCCATAACATGCTTGAAAATATGGAGAGTGGTACTCAGTAATGTGTTGTATTGGATTTGCCCCAAACCTAACACTTTGTATTCAGGACAAAAAGCTAATTGCTTTGCTACATTTTTGCAGTATTACTTTAGTGCCTTGTTGCAAACAGGATGCATGTTTTAGAATATTTTTATTCTGTACAGGCTTCCTTCTTTTCACTCCGTCAATTAGGTTAGTATTGTGGAGTAACTATGTTGTTGTTGATCCATCCTCAGTTTTCTCCTATCACAGCCGTTAAACTCTGTAGCTGTTTTAAAGTCACCATTGGCCTCATGGTGAAATTCCTGAGCAGCTTCCTTCCTCTTCGGTAACTGAGTTAGGAAGGACGCCTGTATCTTTGTAGTGACTGGATGTATTGATAAACCATCCAAAGTCTAATAATAACTTCACCATGCTCAAAGGGATATTCAATGTCTGCTTTTTTTTAGGTGCCCTTCTTTGCGAGGCATTGGAAAACCTCCCTGGTCTTTGTGGTTGAATCTGTGTTTGAAATTCACTGCTCGACTGAGGGACCTTACAGATAATTGTATGTGTGGGGTACAGAAGTGAGGTATTCATTCAAAAATCATATTAAACACTATTATTGCACACAGAGTGAGTTCATGCAACTTATTGTGTGACTTGTTAAGTACATTTTTACTCCTGAACTTATTTAGGCTTGCCATAACAAAGGGGTTGAATAGTTATTGACTCAAGACATTTCAGCTTTTCATTTTTAACTAATTTGTAAACATTTCTAAAAACATAATTCCACTTTGACATTATGGGGTATTGTATGTAGGCCAGTGACATAACATCTCAATTTAATCAATTTAAATTCAGGCTGTAACACAAGAAAATGTGGAAAAAGTCAAGGGGTGTG
The DNA here is from genome assembly GCF_020615455.1 of Coregonus clupeaformis. Classification (NCBI taxonomy): domain Eukaryota; kingdom Metazoa; phylum Chordata; class Actinopteri; order Salmoniformes; family Salmonidae; genus Coregonus; species Coregonus clupeaformis. The sequence goes on along the minus strand of NC_059221.1, from coordinate 32,494,565 downwards.
AATACTTTCTGAAGGCACTGTATGTGTGGTGTATTTCTGCCCATCGTCATGAGTTGAAGGGCATTCCTGTGGAGTCACTGGCTGTGACTGACTGATGGTGCTGTTCTCTTATGGCTGGATCGTCAAGGGCAGGTGCGGAGTGTGGCGCGGCGGCTAATTGAATTATGAATTACTGAGAGAATGACTGTCTGGCTGTTAGCATGTCCGCTAGAGAGACACATGACAACTGGCAGGCTCAGGTTCAGACAGCAGCCAGCCAGCACCAGGTCTGACTGGGCCTGTATGTTGGTGGGGTGAGGACTGTACTCTAGCAGCCTATATTGGGAGTGCTTTGTGCTTTGTGGATGACGGCCATAGTAAGTGAGTGGTCTGTTGATGAAGCCACAGAGCCAACTCTCTTTCAAAAGAGACCGTTTTTTACTGCATCCGTGCTGTGCTCATGAATATGTTTATGAGGCTCTTAGTTTAATACAGAATTGATTTCTTTGAATAATAAAATGTGTCAATACAAATACCCTATAAGAGTTTTTAATCAGTAAATCAATCATGATGCGGAACGACTCATTCACTTACAATGGGAAGTAAAGCATAGAAAATAAAAATAAGGAATAGAGGCATTCAGACAGTGAGTCACGTGGGTGTGGCTTGCTATATAAAGCAGGCAGACCGGCATTAAGGCATTCAGTTACTGTTCGATTGAATGTTAGAATGGGCAAAACAAGTGACCTAAGCGACTTTGAGCGTGGTATGATCGTCGGTGCCAGGCGCGCCGGATCCAGTATCTCAGAAACGGGCGCCCTCCTGGGCTTTTCACGCACGACAGTATCTAGGGTTTACCGAGAATGGTGCGACAAACAAAAAACAACCAGTCAGCGGCAGTCCTGTGGATGAAAACAGCTTGTTGATGAGAGGTCGAAGGAGAATGGCAAGAATCGTGCAAGCTAACAGGTGGGCCACAAACAGACAAATAATGGCACAGTACAACAGTGTGCAGAACGGCATCTCGGGAACGCACAACTCGTCGATCCTTGTCACGGATGGGCTATTGCAGCAGACGACCATACTAGGTTCCACTCCTATCAGCTAAAAAGAAAAAGAAGCATATCCAGTGTGCGCTCGATCACCAACACTGGACAATTGAGGAGTGGAAAAACATTGCCTGGTCCGAAGAATCCCGGTTCCTGTTGCATCATGCTTATGGCAGAGTCAGGATTTGGCGTAAGCAGCATGAGTCCATGGACCCATCCTGCCTGGTGTCAAAGGTACAGGCTGGTGGCGGTGGTTTACAACTGTGTGATGCCAGCATGGACCAACATCCCTGTGGAACGTTTCAACTTGTAGAATCCATGCCCAGAAGAATTCAGACTGTTCTGGGGGCAAAGGTAGGGTCCAACCTGGTATTACATGGGTTTACCTAATAAACCTGCCGGTGAGTGTGGGTTGCAGCAGAATTGTGGTGCGTATCAATGACAGTGAGTGTGGGTTGCAACAGAATTGTGGTGCGTATCAATGGTGGAGGCAGATGAGGAGACAGTTTGCACCAGAGACTGCGTGGTCACTGGCAGTAAGAAAAAAAGCTTACCAGACAACATAAGTCAGTTGAATCAATTAACCTAGAGCTGTAGCATTAGAGCCCATAACCCACACCCGTCACCCTCACACCACAAACAGTGTGCCCTCTCCAGTAGAGTAGACCAGCAGCACATGTTTTCCAAACACAACAAAAACAGATGTTTTCTCTCTCCACAGCCAGCCAGTGACTCATAAATACAAATGCAAACAGTGGTTCTGGGACTGGTGTTTTGTCTAGACAGTCATTCCTCATTCCTAAGATGGTGTGTCAACGCTCCTGCTAGCTCGGCCACTGAAACTGAAGTAGGAGACAGTTCAAATTAAGAAGTCAGAATTAAAGTAGATAGAAATCACGACTGTGATGAGGCCGAGGTCGACTAAATAACGTCTACTGGAAACTCTCCTAACGATTCCGTCAGCTAACTTGGCCGGCTCAGCTAGCCAGTTTCCAGCTGTACTACACAGTAAATTCCAATCTGGTTCTGTATACTAGCTCTCATTTGTGAGCTATTTAAAAAGAACCATTAATACGATTCTTGGACCTGAAAGGAGAAATGTATCTGAGTTAGGCTTGCAAAGGGAGGGTATATTATTGGAAACTTTCAACGTTTCCAAGTAAACTACCAGAATTGTTGTATCTTTCAAGGATTTTTTGTAATCTATTACAAGACATCTAGTGGCCCTTTTGGGTACTTCAGAATATCACAGGTGTCTGTAATTATCTCTGGCCCTCTGTGTGGCCTTATCACATGTAAAATATATGGAATAGTGAAGTAATATGATTTTCCAAAAAAATAATAGCATGACAAAGCAGTAAAACATTATCCTAAATATAAACCATCAACTTAGTGAATACCATTGGTGTTTAATACGAGGGTTTCATCATGAAATATCCTTTATATATTTCTTTACACACTTTTATTTATTTAACTATGTCAGTATGTATTTGTTGTCAATGTATTGGCTTCAAACTGGTGACAGTTGTGAAAAAAGAGTTGCAGAGTTTATTGAAAAGAATGCCATTGTTGATTAGATGCTTTTTTCATTAATTAGGCTATTTTCGCTTGAACCATATGTTCTATCTACTAGAAACTCATGGACAAAAATGCATACTACACTGAACAAAAATATCAACACAACATGTAAAGTGTTGGTTCCATGTTTCATGAGCTGAAATAAATCAAATCCCAGAAATCTTCCATACACACAAAAAGCGTATTTCTCTCAAATGTTGTGCACAAATTTGTTTACATCCCTATTAGTGAGCATTTCTCCTTTGCCAAGATAATCCATCCACCTGACAGGTGTGGCATATCAAGAAGCTGATTAAACAGCATGATCATTACACCGGTGCACCTTGTGCTGGGGACAATAAAAGGCCACTTTAAAAGGTGGTGCTGAGGAGTATTTCTGTCTGTAATAAAGCCCTTTTGTGGGAAGAAAATAATTCTGATTGGCTGGGCCTGGCTGCCCTGCCCAGTCATGTGAAATCCATAGATTATGGCCTAATACATTTATTTGAATTGACTGATTTCCTTTTATGAACTGTAACTCAGTAAAATCTTTTAAATTGTTGCATGTTGCGTTTATATTTTTGTTCAGTGTATATACAGTGGCTTGCGAAAGTATTCACCCCCTGTCACGACTTCCTCCGAAGCTGCCTCCCCTCCTTGTTCAGGCAGTCTTCGGTGTTCGTCATCACCGGCCTTCTAGCCACTGCCGCTCCATATCTCATCATTCCATTTGTCTTGTCTTGTCATTACACACACCTGGTTCATATTCCCCTCATTAGTACGTGTTTAAGTTTTCCCTCTGCCCCCTTGTCCTTGTGGGTGATCGTTCTTTGTGAGGATTAGTAGCTCGGTTGAGCTCAGTATTTTGTATTGCCGGGGTATTTTCCCTGTGTGCATGTTTGTTCCAGTGCGCCTGTTTTGCGCACTGGACTGGTTACGCTGGATTACGGAATAAACTCTGTATGCTGTGATTTACCCTCCTGCGCCTGACTCCTTCAAATCACACATCACACCCCCCTTGGCATTTTTCCTATTTTGTTGCCTTACAACCTGGAATTAAAATGGATTTTGTGGGGGGTTGTATCATTTGATTTACACAACATGCCTACCACTTTGAAGATACAAAATATTTTTTGGGGTGAAACAAACAACAAATAAGACAAAAAAACAACCTTGAGCGTGCATAACTATTCACCCCCCCCCAAAGTCAATACTTTGTAGAGCCAACTTTTGCAGCAATTACAGCTGCAAGTCTCTTGGGGTATGTCTCTATAAACATGGCACATCTAGCCACTGGGATTTTTGCCCATTCTTCAAGGCAAAACTGCTCCAGCTCCTTCAAGTTGGATGGGTTCTGCTGGTGTACAGCAAAGTCATACCACAGATTCTCAATTGGATTGAGGTCTGGGCTTTGACTAGGCCATTCCAAGACATTTAAATGTTTCCCCTTAAACCACTCGAGTGTTGCTTTAGCAGTGTGCTTAGGGTCATTGTCCTGCTGGAACATGAACCTCAGTCCCAGTCTCAAATCTCTGGAAGACTGAAACAGGTTTCCCTCAAGAATTTCCCTGTATTTAGCGCCATCCATCATTCCTTCAATTCTGACCAGTTTCCCAGTCCCTGCCGATGAAAAACATCCCCATAGCATGATGCTGCCACCACCATGCTTCACTGTGGGGACGCTGTTCTCGGGGTGATGAGAGGTGTTGGGTTTGTGCCAGACATAGCGTTTTCCTAAATTTTAGTCTAATCTGACCAGAGTACCTTCTTCCATATGTTTGGGGAGTCTCCCACATGGCTTTTGGCGAACACCAAATGTGTTTGCTTATTTCTTTCTTTTAGCAATGGCTTTTTTCTGCCCACTCTTCCATAAAGCCCAGCTCTGTGGAGTGTACAGCTTAAAGTGGTCCTATGGACAGATACTCCAATCTCCGCTGTGGAGCTTTGCAGCTCCTTCAGGGTTATCTTTGGTCTCTTTGTTGCCTCTCTGATTAATGCCCTCCTTGCCTGGTCTGTGAGTTTTGGTGGGCGGCCCTCTCTTGGCAGGTTTGTTGTGGTGCCATATTCTTTCAATTTTTTTATAATGGATTTAATGGTGCTCCGTGAGATGTTCAAAGTTTCTGACATTCTTTTATAACCCAACCCTGATCTGTACTTCTCCACAACTTTGTCCCTGACCTGTTTGGAGAGCTCCTTGGTCTTCATGGTGCCGCTTGCTTGGTGTTGCCCCTTGCTTAGTGGTGTTGCAGACTCTGGGGCCTTTCAGAACAGGTGTATATATACTGAGATCATGTGACAGATCATGTAACACAGGTGGACTTTATTTAACTAATTATGTGACTTCTGAAGGTTATTGTTTGCACCAGATCTTATTTAGGGGCTTCATAGCAAAGGGGGTGAAGATATATGCATGCACCACTTTTCCGTTATTTATTTTTTAGAATTCTTTGAAACAAGTTATTTTGTGTATGTCCATTACATGAAATCCAAATATAAAAATCCATTTAAATTACAGGTTGTAATGCAACAAAATTGGAAAAACGCCAAGGGGGATGAATACTTTTGCAAAGCACTGTATTCATCCATTTTTTTGAAGTTATTCAAACTGTAGCTCAGTTGGTAGAGCATGGCGCTTGCGGGTTGTGGGTTCGATTCCCACGGGGGGCCAGTATGAAAAATGTATGCACTCACTAACTGTAAATCGCTCTGGATAAGAGTGTCTGCTAAAATGACTAAAATGTAAAATAAATGTCCAAAGTTACGATAGATTGCCATAGATTTTCTGTTAATTACCAAAATTACTGAAGATTCCGGTAGCTTTGGTAAACTACCAGTAGATTTGCAACCCTAATCTGAGTGTTGTTCAGAGCTTTGTTGTTTTTGTAACGCTTGCACTACATTACCATGTTGCTGTGTGGTCTGCTTGAACTTTGACCTCCGAAACGTTTTTCCACATCTGTGTCTTTGTGGATCACAGTTTGCATTTGTATTTATGAGTCACTGGCTGGCAGTGGAGAGAGAAAACATCTGTTTTTGTTGTGTTTGGAGAACGTGCTGGTGGTCTATACTACTGGAGAGGGTACATTGTTTGTGGTGTGAGGGTGACGGGTGTGGGTTATAGGCTCTAATGCCTCAGCTCGAGGTTAATTGATTCAACTGACTTATGGTGTATGGTGAGCTTTTTTCCTTAATTCCAGTGACCGTTTCTTTTAAAGTACAAAAGGAAGGACATTGTCATACACCAAGCTGAACATACAGTCTGGTCCATCATTATTGGCAACCTTGACAAAGATGAGCAAAAAAAGACTATCAAATAAATAAAACCAATACAGAGCTATATTGTATGCAAAAAAAAAGAGGGAAATTATATTATTTTATACTAATACAATTGCTCAAAGAAAGACATTTTGTTTAAAAAGTAATTTTAAAAAATCTCAAAAAGATAAGGGTCAAAATTATTGCCACGCCTGTTTTCAATACTCTAGCACCCTCCCGTTGCGAGGATAACGACACTGAGACTTTTTCTAAAATGTTTTATGAAATTGGAGAACACATTGGGAGGGATCTTAGACCATTCCTCCATACAGAATCTTTCCAGATCCTTGATATCCTTCGTCTGCTCTTATGAACTGCCCTCTTCAATTCAAACCACAGGTTTTCAATGGGGTACAAGTCCAGAGTCTGAGATGTCCATTGCAAAATGTTGAATTTGTGGTCAATTAACAATTTCTTTGTGGATTTTGATTCATGCTTGGGGTTATTGTCTTGCTGGAAGATCCACTTGTGGCCAAGTGACAGCCTCCAGGCAGAGGCAACCAGGTTTTTGTAAAAAATACATAATAATAACATCATCTAATCACATTTTATTTGTCACGTGCCGAATACAACAGGTGTAGACCTTACAGTAAAATGCTTACTTACAAGCCCTTAACCAACAATGCAGTTTTAAGTGTTAAAGTATTTACTAAAATAAACGGAAGTTTAAAATAATTAAAATAATTAAAGAGCAGCAGTAAAATAACAGTAACGAGGCTATATACAGGGGGTACCGGTACAGAGTCAATGTGCGTGGGCACAGGTTAGTCGAGGTAATTGAGGTAATATGTACATGTAGGTAGAGTTAACGTGACTATGCATAGATAATAAACAGAGAGTAGCAGCAGCGGTTAAGAAGCCTTTTGGACCTAGACTTGGCGCTCCGGTACCGCTTGCCGTGCGGTAGCAAAGAGAACAGTCTACAACTAGGGTGGCTGGAGTCTTTGGCAGTTTTTAGGGCCTTCCTCTGACACCGCCTGGTATAGAGGTCCTGGATGGCAGGAAGCTTGGCCCCAGTGATGTCCTGGGCCGTACGCACTACCCTCTGTAGTGCCTTGCGGTCGGAGGCCGAGCAGTTGCCATACCAGGCGGTAATGCAACCAGTCAGGAAAATGTCCTGGTACTTGGTAAAGTTCATGATGCCATTGACATGGGCCCCAGGACCAGTGAAAGCAAAATAGCCCATAACATCAAAGATGCACCACCATATTTTACCGTACTGTAGGTATGAGGTACTTTTCTGAATATGCTTCTGTTTTTCAATGCCAACCCCACCACTGGTGTGCATGGCAAAAGAGCTCTATTTTCATGTAATTTGAACACATTGGATTTGAGTCTGGATTTGACTCCCTCCCCGACCCTTCTAGAATGCGAACACATTCGGACACAATCGGACCGTCTGATTGGTCCCAGAAACCGATGGGTTGGGCCAGAGCCAGAACACATGTGGGTAAAGCGATGTTTTGAAAATTCGTCATTGGCTTTGATACTCTGATTGGTTAGAGATGATCCAATCGCTGATGACTTAGTTTTGTACAATGCCCCTCGTCACCACAAACGACTTCAATGATGGCAGATTCAGACTGAAGTATGTAGCGATGATAAGCGATTTATAGAGCAGCGAAATAATTCAGTATGAGTCGTCAGGCAACTGGAACTCCTTCGCTCCCAAAACTTCAGCCTGTCATTAGCAGTCCACTATTCCCAGAACCCCAGTGGATGTGACTCCTCTTTTCTGGGAAGGTGTGAATTTTGCTCCATCTGGACTCTGTGATGGAATAAGCTGAGGCCTATGCATGTTTATCAGTATATGCAGAGAAAAGGGGAGGGAGAGAGTGACAACCCACCTCTGGCTCCCCAGCTGAAATCACTACCAGCTGAACAGACACCCTCCTCCAGTCCTTCCAGACCCAGACCAGGAAGAAAGCTAGGGATCGTAGACCACCATTCCTGCTTCTAGTTTGCTAATATAATAAAAGACCGGTCAAAATGTATTTAAAGTGATGTGGAAGACAATATGAATCTCTCCTTTGGGAGGTGTTTCTATATCACTTGATTCATTGCCTTGCCACTATTTTAGCTTTCTTCTATGGTGGTTTGTTAATCCCTGTCTTATCTGACCAGTGGTGAAAAAAGTACCTGAGTAAAAGTATAGATACCTTAATAGTAAAGCAGACGGCACCATTTGATTTGTTATTTTTTAGGGGGGATAGCCAGGGGCACACTCCAACACTGACATAATTTACAATCGATGCAGTAGGGTTGACCACGTGTTCTCTTGATAAGTGCGTGAATTGGACAATGTTAAGCATTCAACATGTAACGAATACTTTTGGGTGTCAGGGAAAATGTATGGAGTAAAAAGTACATGGTTTTCTTTATGAATGTAGTAAAGTAAAAGTTGCCAAAAATATAAATAGTAAAGTACAGATACCACAAAAAACTACTTAAGTAGTACTTTAAAGTATTTTTACTTAAGTACTTTACATCACTGTATCTGATTGGCTGGTAAGGACACATAGTGGATTTGTAGTCATAGCTCAAATAACCAAGTGTAGTCTGTAGATGTGTTGGTATTAAAAGCTCTCTCCTGGCGTTATGTCATCTGAGGTCCTGCTTTCCTCTCCTGTCCTCCTCTCTCCCTTCTTTTCACCCTTCACTGCAGCCTGAAACATCTGCTCTCTAAAACACAGCTTTTTCTTCCTTCCTTTTTTCTGTTCTTTTCCTGCCATCATGAACAACTGACCTGACAGAGGGGAAGTGAGGGTGACCTTCGAGGAAAAGAACAGCAGGACGTCACGTGAAGTCTCTCTCTCTCTCCTTGCTCTTTCTCTCCTTACTTACACCATTTTGGTGGCTGAAGAGGGAGAATTAGAATCTGAAGGAGAGTGGGTGCTGTTGGGTGATGGATGGAGGTGGAGAAGTGAGGATAAGACTGCGTATGAGAGACTTCAATATTCCATGGAAAGGGCCAGCACAGTAGAGGAGAGGGAATTGTGCACTGTAAAGCAACCATGTCCACTCCTGTCATACAGTGCCTTCGGAAAGTATTCAGACCCCTTGACTTTTTCCACATTTTGTTACGTTACAGCCTTATTCTAACATGGGTTAAATAATTTTTTTCCCCTCATCAATCTACACACAATACCCCATAATGACAAGGCAATAACAGGTTTTTAGAAATGTTTGCAAATCTATATATATAAAAACAAAACACAGAAATATCACAAGTATTCAGACCTTTTACTCAGTACTTTGCTGTAGCACCTTTCGCAGCGATTACAGCCTCGAGTCTTCTTGGGTATGACGCTACAAGCTTGGCACACCTGTATTTGGGGAGTTTCTCCCATTCTTCCCTGCAGATCCTCTCAAGCTCTTTCAGGTTAGATGGGGAGCGTCGCTGTACAGCTATTTTCAGGTCTTTCCAGAGATGTTCAATCGGGTTCAAGTCCAGGCTCTGGCTGGGCCAATCAAGGACATTCAGAGACTTGTCCCGAAGCCACTCCTGCGTTGTTTTGGCTGTGTGCTTAGGGCCGTTGTCCTGTTGGAAGGTGAACCTTCGCCCCAGTCTGAGGTCCCAAGCGCTCTGGAGCAGGTTTTCATCAAGGATCTCTCTGTACTTTGCTCCGTTCATCTTTCCCTCGATCCTGACTAGTCTCCCAGTCCCTGCCGCTGAAAAACATCCCCACAGCATGATGCTGCCACCACCATGCTTCACTGTAGGGATGGTGCCAGGTTTCCTCCAGATGTGATGCTTGGCATTCAGGCCAAAGAGTTCAATCTTGGTTTCATCAGACCAGAGAATCTTGTTTCTCATTATCTGAGAGTCTTTAGGTGCCTTTTGGCAAACTCCAAACGGGCTGTCATATGCCTTTTACTGAGGAAGGGCTTCCGTCTGGCCACTCAACCAATAAAGGCCTGATTGGTGGAGTGCTGCAGAGATGGTTGTCCTGCTTTAAGGTTCTCCCATCTCCACAGAGGAACTCTGGAGCTCTGTCAGAGTGACCATCGGGTTCTTGGTCACCTCCCTGACCAAGGCCCTTCTCCCCCGATTGCTCAGTTTGGCCGGGGCGGCCAGCTCTAGGAAGATTCTTGGTGGTTCCAAACTCCTTCCATTAAAAATGATGGAGGCCACTGTGTTCTTGGGGACCTTTAATGCTGCAGACATTTTTTGGTACCCTTCCCAGATCTGTGCCACAACACAATCCTGTCTTGGAGCTCTAGGGACAATTCCTTTGACCTCATGGCTTGGTTTCTGCTCTGACATGCACTGTCAACTGTGGTACCTTATATAGACAGGTGTGTGCCTTTCCAAATCATGTCCAATCAATTGAATTTACCACAGGTGGATTCCAAGTTGTAGAAACATCTCAAGGATGATCAATGGAAACAGAATGCACCTGAGCTCAATTTCGAGTCTCATAGCAAAGGGTCTGAATACATATGTAAATAAAGTTTATATTTTTAATACATTTGCAAACATTTCTAAAAACCTGTTTTCGCGTTTTCATTATGGGGTATTGTGTGTAGCTTGATGAGGATTACAAAAAATGTAATTTATTTAAGAATAAGGCTGTAACGTAACAACATTTGTAAAAAGGGAAGGGGTCTGAATACTTTCCGAATGCACTGTACATGGTTTTGGCCTGACACAATGAAGAACAACCCAGAAAACTCTTACAGTAGCTTAAGAAAACCAGGTTCAAATTCTCTGTAGCAAAGCTTATTTCCGACGGGATCAGTCTTTGTGAGAAGCACATGCAACAATATACAGTAAGAGATTCACTGTAGTACGGTGTGTTCAGGGCTTCATGAAGCTGTGTTTATTTGATTCGTCATAGTCTGTTATGCCAAATAAACCACCAATTCCAATATTCCCCTGAAATGAAATGATGGACTATATCAACTATAATAAACAATTTATAGTGATGAAACCATGAAAATCACAGGTCTGTCAGATTCATAGAAAAATAAAGGCATCATTATCGCTAGTCTCTCTGGTAGTACTGTGGCAGAATGCGAGGTGCGCCTGCCTCACACTTCGGGGACGAGTGCGTTGTCACACAGTTTGCCATGACAGATGGTCGGGGACACTCGTCCCCACGGCGATTATGCAAGAAGTGTGATTTTCACTCTGTCACACTGGGTTTGTGTTGGTGCTGCATGCAATAAATAGGCCTCTGTGTGTATCTTCACTCTAGCTAGCTGTCTGCAGGTCTAGACGGTCTAGATACAGTACACTGTGTGTATATCTAATGCCCAGAGGGAGGCGGTTAGCGTTCGCTTACTGTCAAGGTATCCTGTGTCACCATGCCCTCATGTGACCCTCGGTGTCTCAGCCCAACAGAACAGAGAGTTTGACTTAATGTCATCCACTTAACCTGTCACAGGGATCTTCTCTGGTATAGTCCCCTGTTGAAGAATTGGTGTGGAAGAAAGCTGTGGTTGGTGTATAACTACGATGCATGTCTTAAAGTTTTGTCTTACGAAGACAACAATTAGTTATTAGAACTACACTTAATTCAGTTCAACTCAATACATTCCGTTCAACTCCATACATTCAGTTCAACTCAATAAGGTGTAGCCTATTTATCCCCAAGGGCCAAATTTTGCTGGGCTTAAAGTGTCAATGCAGACAACATATAACCGCATGATACATACATAACTGTCACTTTAAATCTCACTGCAGGACCCTAGTTTTCTGCAGTACTTCACTTGAATAGCCGTTCTCTGTCGGTATTCAGCTAATTCGTCCATGTCCCAGGTGGCAGTCTGGCTGGCCACTGTAGAGCCACGTCGAGCGACAGGTTTACAGAACTCACATGCCACTGTTTGGTTGAGAGGCAGTTGAGTGTCTAAAATGTATACAAAAGGGCTTACAAAGCACAATGTGTCTCTGAGAGAAGTTTTAAACCGATTGTGCTCTATTGAAACCGTAGTGTCATTAGCCGTTTTCTTGATGCCTTTCATGTGTTAAACCCGTCTGACTCCTCAGCTGTGGTATGCATACGTTAGTAGTGCTAGTGTCCATTTAGCAGTCAGAAGGCCCCTTCATTTTAATCAGGCAGTTGGAGGGCCTACTAAACCTTGATTGAGGGTCTTAACATGGCGTCAGTATGTGTTTGAGATGCAGAAGGGTTTGTTGTGAGTATTCTATACAGTCATCCCACTATAAGGCTGAAAATACCCTGCGGTCATGGTCAGGGGATTAACACTGGCTGTAGTCAGCTGTGACTGACATCTGTTTGTAGTTTTTATTGCAACTTTAAGATTCATTTCCATATTTGTAGTGTACAACCGATAACAAATCCCCCTGGCCATAACTCGGTAGTTGCCAGTCTCCTTCCTGTATGATGAGGGAAACGGTTTAATGTACCTAAGAAACCAGGGTTTGTCTTGTCCGGTGTACACTACAGATGAGGTCACTATTCAAACCCAAACATATCCTGTGTAAAAGGGAAAGTTCCCATGAAAAGAGTTAATGACAGGAGTTATATATGGTGAAGCCACCCCCACTCCCATACACCCCTTCCATGTTGACTCAGTGAATGGATTTTGAGACTTTACAAATGATTAATTTTTTTATATATTTACCTTGTCACCGTGGGCTCAAACTGGACTTTGGAATATTTACTGAGGCTCCTATACACCAAACATGATGTAACTGTCATTGCACACTGGTTGACCTTTGAACTGCATGGGGCGGACTTACTCTGGTTGGTTTCCTGGAGGAGCTGCTCTGAGTGTGTTCAGATATACAGTCATTAGTGTGTACTAAACATGGTGGACAAGGTATGGAGGAAGAGTTGGCAGTTCATAGAGAAAAGGAGGTCTCTACGTGTGAAGCAGCAGTCTTCTCCCACTGTTGAACGTAAGAGTGAGTGAGTACCCTCTCCTGTTGAACTTCCTACTGGGTTGAAGGGTTGGGTTGAAGGGTTGAAGGGTTGGGTTGAAGGGTTTGTATGTTGATTGCACTACTTGGTTCTTACTGTGTCATCACATGTCCTGACTGTGTTGAATTTTTCATAGAGATTGGCTTGGTGACATGTTTCTCTCTCTGAATACTAGATAATGAATGGGGCTGTTACAGTCATATTTCAAATAGTAATCATGGCCGACCCACTTACATGCACTTTTAATCAGCGCACGGTGTTGAGAAGTTGATGTAGGCTGTGTCTAGAAATTGTAGTATCAGCACTTCTGAGAAATGACTGCAATATTTACCCATGTGAGTGGTGTTATGGCTGAATGCTGCACTACCACCAACTATGCAGAATTGGCTCTGTAATGACGTTTCAAAACAGAAACATGGACCTCACTGTTTTATTTGGCTGTTTTCATTTAGACATCAACAGCTTAGTTGGAATTCATGCCGTGAGGACTTGATTCATAGACATTTCCTGAACTTATTCAGCAGCACAGTGGTTAAAGTCATGTACACACTATGAAAGAATGACTGCCAAATGAGTACTGAATGGTCAATGTTGGTGGTGATTGTACTGTCCTGAATAGGTTCTAGAGGAGTAATGGATGAGATGCCTACTTGATGAGTTTCAATATGGTATGAGTACTGGGAGACCAGTGGATGGGCACAGGATATGAAAGCTTTGAGTGACTGTGTTTCTCTGTCTTTGTATCATTGCAGTGTGGAGGGGGATGAAAACTTTGAGAAACTCTTTCTGTCTGTGTCATTGCAGTAGACTAACTGTGTATCTCTGTGTCTGTGTCATTGCAGTAGACTAACTGAGTATCTCTGTGTCTGTGTCATTGCAGTGTGGAGGGAGATGCGCGGCCCAATGAGAGTGACAGTGGAGCCAGCTACAGGGGCCCAGTGATCAGCCCAGAACGCTTCGAGGGCCCCCTCTACGGCCACGGAGTGCAGCCCGGCCCCCAGCGGCCCCCCCGCAGGCCCAAGCTCCAGCACTCCCAGTCCATCCTCCGCAAGCAGGCCGAGGAGGAGGCCATCAAACGCTCCCGCTCACACTCAGAGGGCTATGAGCTGTCGGCTGACCTCCAGGACAAACAGGTAGAGTACCCTGGCCTCACTAACCCTAACCCTGGCCCCACTGTCTGATTGTCTGCAGACACACTCATCAACATCTATACAGATGTCGTCACCTAATATCTCCCCTAATGAACTACTATATCATTGACCTCACTACACACTACACACACCCTAACTAATCATCTACAGATACCTTTGAAAAAAACTGTGGCGTTGCTTTGCTGCAGGTTCTCTGCTCATCCTGGACATTTGTATGACTAACAAATTATAGTAATGTTCCCTCGACAAGCTCAATTCAGTCCCACGTGTGTATGAGCATGGGTCATCATTTGTGAAGGGCTGTTGTGTTATAATCATTGTGTTATAATCTGTCAGGTGGAGATGCTGGAGCGTAAATATGGCGGACGCTTCATAACCCGGCATGCGGCCCGCACCATCCAGACAGCCTTCCGCCAGTACCAGATGAACAAAAACTTTGAGCGTCTCAGGAGTTGTATGTCTGAGAACCGCATGTCCCGAC